>NW_025170644.1:0-1782 GCF_004010195.1 Chiloscyllium plagiosum | reverse complement strand
AACTCACTGTACTCGCCCACATAAACACAGTACAAGAGCAGGTCAGAAGCTATGAATACTGCGGCGAGTAACTCACATTCTGTCTTCCAAAAGTCTGTCCATCATCCGCAATGCATAAGTCAGAACTGTGATAGTTTACTCCCCATTTTCCTGGATGGTTGCAGCCCCAACAACACACAAGAAGCTTGATACCATCCTGGACATAGCAGCCAGTTTGAGTGTTGTTTCATCCACAATGCTCCACCATCAACGGTCAGCAGCAGCAATGTTTTACTATCTACAAGTTGCACTGAAATGATCACCCAAGATTCTCAGACATCATCTTCCCAACATACGACCCCATCTATCCAGAAGGACAAGGGCAGCAGATGTATGGGAACACCACCAATTTCAAGATCCCCTCCAAGCCAATCACCATCCTGACTTGGAAATATATCACCGTTCCTTCACTGTCATTAGGTTAGAATCCTGGGATTCCCTCCCTAATGGCATTGTGTGTCCACCACAGCAAGTGGACTGCAGCAATTCAACAAGACAGCTCATCACCACCTTCTCAAGGGGAACTCGGGACAGGCAATAAATGCTGGCCCAGCCAGTGACACCCAAATTTACGAAATAAATAATTTGGAAACGTAAAATTTACAGGAAGGTTGCTGAGGTATCGCAGGGATCGGTGCTCGGGTCCCAGCTGTTCACAATAACCATTAAACATTTGGTTGCGGCAATCTAATACAATATACCCCAGCCTGCTGACAGCACTAAAGGATGTGAGATTGTGAGTCGGTGAGGAGGTTGTAAAAAAACTTCAAGGTGACTGCGACAAGTGGAGTGAATGAGCAAATACTTGGCAATGGAGTGCAAGGTGGATAGAGGTGACGGTGTGTCCTTTGGTGGGAACAAGAGATTGGCAGCCTATGTTTGAAGCATGTTGATCTACAGAGCTATGTATACTCCTTTGTGTTGTTTCCTTCTGAGCAGCGCTCCGAGGTCCCTGCAGCACAGTGAGTTCTCAACCCAGAGGTCAATACTGGGAATAGCATTGTCACGCTGCCCAGTGGACATTGACCCTTCAAGGGGGGAGCTGTAACATTGAAAAGGATCTGTATCTCCTTGTACACCAGTCACTGAAAGCAATATTGCAGGAACAGAAAACAGTTAGGAAGATAAATGCTGCATTGACCTTCATTTCAGGAGGATTTGAGTCCAGGAGTAAGGGTCTCTTACTGCAGCTGTACAGGGCCTTGTTGGGACCCCCTCTCGAACATTGTGCAGTAATGCGTGCAGATTTGGTCTCCTTATCTAATAAAGGTAAACTTGACATTGAGGGAGAGCAGTGAAGGATAACCAGACTGATCTCTGGGTTGACAGTCTTGTTGTGGGAGCAGAGTTTGGGGCGACTGGGCCTGAATTCCATGGGCTTTAACAAAATAAGTGGTGATCTCACTGAGATATATAAAACTCTGACAGGGTGTGACAGCATGGAATCAGGGATGATAATTCCCTGGCTGGTACGTCTAAAACAAGGGCCCACAGTATTAGGTTACAGGCAGGACACTCTGCATTGAGATGAGAATAAATGTCTGCACTCAGAGACTGGGGAATTCGCTCACACCTGGAAGCCAAGGCACTGAATATAAATAAGAATTTAGAGGCACTAAAGGGATGGTGGGAGAGCAAGAGTACGGTATGGAAATAAAACGCTAGCCATCATTATACTGAATTGGGTAGCAAACTCGATGGACCAAAGGAACTACTGTACTTCCTATTTATAGCTTTCCAAGG
>NW_025170643.1:0-1782 GCF_004010195.1 Chiloscyllium plagiosum | reverse complement strand
CACCCCAGCCCAACACCGGCATCTCCAAATCATGATTACCATTAAGTGTATAATTCCTATGCTGATATACCTTACCAAAATGCAACACCTCACATTTATCGAAAATTAAATATCCTCACATAAAATCAAGTAATATTATGCATAAATGTCAATTTGAAACAAGTGTGATGTCATCAGTCTATAATCTATATTCTGTCTAGAATAAATAAGTGTAATATTTATATGTGTAAAAGTACCACTCACCTTTTTTTTCCACTGTTCAGGCTTGCGTTGTATTACTTACTGACGTTTGTACTAGCATACTGTATGTTACAATGTTTAGGGTCAAGCAACAAATTCCCAGCCAGGAGAGGAACATAAAATAGTCTATGACCCACATGTAAGTTAAGACTCAACATTTTGTACACAAGTGACTGTCCATTTTTATGTACAATTCACAGCTTATCTACAGACTTTGAAATTGTTTGGAGATTACAATGCCAGGACTTAATACATTCATATGATATTACTCTATGTGCAATTGTAATGAAATGCTGGCTGATTTATCTTAAATTGGTTTATTCCATTAAAACAGGGCACCGAAAATAATTTAAATCAGAACTTTTAGGAATTTGCATGCTAATAATTCACTCTGTAGTTTCTTCGACACAACTTAATTACGATTTTCTACAAAAGCATTTCAAGGGAGAACACGGCATCCAATGTCATTATCAGACAAAGCTTGGTCTATTTCTGCTCTTGAACCTTGGGAAAAAAAACCTGACCACATTCTCAAACTACAAGTTTCAAGGACTCACATAGGCTGACCTCACCCGGGGAAATGGTTGCAAAAAAACCTACAACTCTCCATAATTTCTGCAATGGGTATATCAGTGAAATCTACAAAATGAATATAAGTTCTTTTATTTGTGAATAAAACTGTATAACGAGTGGATGAAATGGCCAGTTTTAAAGGTAAAAAGCAATGAGGGAGACTAAAATTGATGGATAAGTTGGTAGTCACAATATAGAGGATAAACGTGACAGTTCAACAGTCCTGATACTTCCCATCTGGAGAGGTGTAGGATGCAACATACCTGACAGAGGAGAAGTGTTGTTATGAGGGCACTCTATGTATTTTACTGCGAAAAGTTGATTGTTCCTGTCAGTTCCAAAATAGAGGAAAAGATCTTCTCACAGAAACTATCACCAACAGTTACATTCTTATTTCTTTATTCTTTAATGGGATATAGGTCTTACCAACAAGGCCAACATTTGTCGTCCATCCTCAATTTCTCTTGTGTTGAGAAGCATGCTGGGCCGTTTCAGAATACAGTTTGATGACTATATTGGCATATGTTTGGAGACAAGGAAATGGTGGATTTCCTTCTGTGAAGGAATAGAACGATCAAAAAAGTCGCCATGGCCATCATTACTATCACTGGCTTTATTTTCCAGATGTGCTGACTGAATTCAAATTCCACAAGCTGCTTTGGTAGGATTTGAAGCCAGTCTATTAGTCCAGGCTCTGGATTATCAATTCAGTGACATTACAACACCAATTTCTTCCCAACAGCTAATTTAATATGGTCTACAAGGAGAAACGATCAAAGCTTTATTGTAATGCTGTGTCAGATAAAGATGGATGTTAAGGCAAAGAAGGAGACGTGAGAGGACTTGAGCCATAAGTCTTATCAAAAACGATTGCTTTTAGTGGGCAGTTTGAAGGAGGAGTTTGAAGAAATGAAGGGATATTGGGGAAGAATGGCACAGGATGAAGTTTAAACAGTCAAAGTTACAGTT
>NW_025170642.1:0-1781 GCF_004010195.1 Chiloscyllium plagiosum | reverse complement strand
GACAGGGAGGAGAGAAAGCAGCTGTTCTCCTTCGTTAGAGGGTCAATAACAAGTTGGCTCCATTCAATGTGAAAGATAGGAGGTTTCAAGATGTTTTGAGGAAATTGTTTTTCACCAAGAAGATGGTGTGGGTCTGGAATGCACACCGTGGGAGGATAGTTGAAATGGGAAACCTCACAAACCTTAAAAAGTACTTGGGTGAGCAGTTGAAATGTCATAACATTCAAATTATGAGACTTGTGTTGGAAAGTGAGACTGGTGTAGGTTTAGTGTAAATTGGCTGGTGCACACTTAATGGGCTGAAGGGCCTCTTCTGTACTGTGGTGATTTTATGAAACCTCACAAACCTTAAAAAGTACTTGGGTGAGCAGTTGAAATGTCATAACATTCAAATTATGAGACTTGTGTTGGAAAGTGAGACTGGTGTAGGTTTCGTGTAAATTGGCTGGTGCACACTTAATGGGCCAAAGGGCCTCTTCTGTGGTGATTTTATGATTCTATTGTATGCAGTTTTGAACTCAGTATCTGAGAAATGATGTTCTGGCGCAACATCGAGGGCCCAAGGGCCTGTACTGCGCTGTAATGTTCTATGTTCTATGTTCTATGTTCTATATCTGTTGAGAAACTGGATCAGTTAGGACTATATTCACTGGAGTTTAGAAGATTGAGAGGAATCGCATTGAAGCCTTTAAAATCCTAACAGGACAAGACCAGAAAAACAAAGGAAGGATGTTCCTGATGACTGGAGAACCCAAAACCAGGAATTACAGTTTAAAGAAAAGGGAAAGGCCATTTCGGACTGAGAAGAGGAGACATTTCTTTAGCCAGAGAGTGGGAAGCTGGTGGAATATTTTGTCACGAGGAGACATTTCTTTAGCCAGAGAGTGGGAAGCTGGTGGAATATTTTGTCACAGAAAGCAGCTGTGTCCAAACCATTAAATGTTTTCAAGAAGATGATAGGTACAGTTCTTGGGACTGAAGGGATTAAAGGTTATGGTGGAAAATGGGAACTGGGGACTAAGTTGAATAATCAACCATGGTCATATTGAATGGTGGAGCTGACTCAAAGGGCTGAATGGCCTCCTCCTGCTCCTAGTTTCTTTACTTCTATATTTGAGAGATTGTTCATAAACATGGAAACAATGGAATTATAGAGCCACAGAGTCATCGAGTCCTACAGCACAAAGACAGGCCCTTTGGCCCAAACTGGTTCACGCTGACCGAAATGTCCATCCACACTAACCCCATTTCCCTGCACTTGGTCCATATCCTTCAAAAATTTTCCTATCTATGTATTTTTCAAAATGCCTTTTAAATGTTGTTAATGTACCCGCTTCAATCATTTCCACTGGCAGCTCATTCCATATGCGGACGACTCTCTCTGTAAAAATGTTGTCCCTCAGGTTCCCTTTTATTCTAACCTTAAACTGATGCCCTCTCGTCCTCGATTCCCCAACTCTGGGAAAAAGACTGAGTGCATTCAGTCTATCCATGTCTCTCATGATCTTATATACTTCTAAAAGATCCCCCTACGCTCTAAGAAATAAGTCCTAATTTGTCCAACCTCTCCCTGTAACTCAGATCATTGAGTCCAGGCAACATCCTTGTAAATTTCTTCTGTACTCTTTGTGGTTTAATAATATCCTTCCAAAAACAAGGTGACCAAAACCGAACACAATACTCCAAGTGCAATCTCACCAACGTCCTGTACAACTGTAATATAACTTCCCAAATTCTATACCCAGTAACCTGACTGATAAAGGCCATGATACCCCTTCTTG
>NW_025170641.1:0-1781 GCF_004010195.1 Chiloscyllium plagiosum | reverse complement strand
AAAAGGGATGGAGGAGTTGCACTACTGGTCAGACAGGATATCACAGCTGTACTGAAGGAGGGCACTATGGAGGACCCGAGCAGTGGGGCAATATGGGCAGAGCTCAGAAACAGGAAGGGTGCAGTAACAATGTTGGTGCTATCCTACAAGCCTCCTAACAGTGAACGTGGGATAGAGGTACAAATATGTAAACAGATTATGGAAAGATATAGGAGTAACAAGGTGGTGGTGATGGAAGATTTTAATTTTCCCAACACTGACTTGGATTCACTTAATGTTCGAAGTTAAGATGGAGCTGAATTTGTAAGGAGCATCCAGGAGGATTTTACAGAGTCATGTGGAAATAGTCAAATTCAGGAAGGGGCCATACTGGACCTGGTGTTGGGGAATGAGCCTGGCCAGGTGGTTGAAATTTCAGTAGGGGATTATTTTGGTAGATTTTACAGAGTAATGTGGAAATAGTCTAACTCAGGAAGGGGCCATACTGGACCTGGTATTGGGGAATGAGCCCGTCCAGGTGGTTGAAATTTCAGTAAGGGATTATTTTAGTAACAGTGACCACAATTCCATAAGTTTTATAATGCTCATGGACAAAGACGAGAGTGGTCCGAAAGGAAGAGGGCTAAACTGGGGGATGGCCAACTATAGCAAAATTTGGCAGGAGCTGGGGAATGTGGATTGGGAGCAGCTGTTTAAAGGGAAATCCACATTTGATATGTGGGAGACTTTTAAAGAGAGGTTGACGAGAGTCAGGACAGACATGTCCCTGTGAAAATAAGGGATTGAAATGGCAGGATTAGGAAACGCTGGATGACAGATGAAATTGTGAGACTAGCTAAGAGGAAAAAGGATGCATCCATAAGGTCTAGGTAGCTGAAAACAGACTAAGCTTTGGAAGAATATCGTGAAAGTAGGACCAATCTGAAATGAGGAATTAAAAGGGCGAAAAGGGGTCACGAAATATCATTAACAAACAGGATTAAGGAAAATCCCAAATCCTTTTATTCATATATAAGGAGCAAGAGGGTGACTAGAGAAAGGGTTGGCCCACTCAAGGACAAAGGAGGAAAGTTATGTGGGGAGTCAGAGAAAATGGATGAGATTCTTAATGAGTGCTTTACATCAGTATTCACCAAGGAGAGGGAAGTGACAGATGTTGAAGTTGGGGATAGATGTTTGATTACTCAGGGTCAAGTCAGTTTAAGGAGGGAGGGAGTGTTGGGTATTTTAAAAGACATCAAGGTGAACAAGTCCCCAGGTCTGGATGGGATCGATCCCAGCTTACTGAGGGAAGCAAGAGAGGAAATAGCTGGGTCCTTAATCAATATCTTTGTAGCAACCTTGAACATGGATGAGATCCCAGAGGACTGGAGAATTGCTAATGTTTAAGAAGGGTAGCCAGGATAATCCAGGTAACTATCAACCTGTGAGCCTGATGTAGTGGTAGGGAAGCTGCTGGAGAAGATACTGAGGGGTAAGATCTATTTACATTTGGAAGAAAATTGACTTATCAGTTATAGGCAGCATGAATTTGTGCAGGGAATGTCATGTCTTACCAACTTTATAGAATTTTTTGAAAAAGTGATGAAGTTGATTGATGAGGGAAGGGCTGTGGATGTCACACACATGGATTTCAGGAATGCATTTGATAAAGTTCCCCATGGTAGCCTGATAAAGAAATTAAAGTTGCATGGGGTCCAGAGTGTACTCACTAGATGGAGAACAGGCTGGGCAACAGAAGACAGACGGTAGTAGTGGAAGGAGTTTCTCAAAATGGAGAA
>NW_025170640.1:0-1781 GCF_004010195.1 Chiloscyllium plagiosum | reverse complement strand
GTCAGTTATTGGGATTGAATCTCAGTCAGTGACAGGGATTGAAACTCAGTCAGTGACAGGCATTGAATATCAGTCACTGACCGGGATGGAGATTCACTTCCTATCACTGACTGAGATTCAAGCCCTGTGACTGACTGAGGTACAATCCCTGTCACTGACTGAGATTAAATTCCTGTCACTGGCTGAGATTCAATCCCTGTCACTGACTGAGATTCAATCTCTGGCACTGATTGAGGTTCAATCCCTGGCACTGATTGAGGTTCAATCCCTATCACTGACTGAGATTCAATCCCTGTCACTGATTAAGGGTCAATCCCTGTCACTGTTTGAGGCTCAATCCCTGTCACTGACTGAGATTCAATCCCTGGCACTGACTGAGGCTCAATCCCTGTGACTGATTGAGGCTCAATCCCTGTCACTGATTGAGGCCCAATCCCTGTCACTGATTGAATCACTATCTCTGTCACTGAGTGTGGTTCAAACCGAGGCACTTACTGAGATTCAATTCCTGTCAATGGCTGAGATTCAATTCCTGTCACTGACTGAGATTCAATCCTTGTCACAGACTGAGATTCAATTCCTGTCACTAACTGAGATTCAATCCCTGTCACTGACTGAGATTCAATCCCTGTCACTGACTGAGATTCAATCCCTGTCACTGAATGAGATTCAATCCCTGTTACTGACTGAGGTTCAATCCCTATCACTGCCTGAATCTCTATCCCTGTCACTGACTGAGATTCATTCCCTCTCCCTGACTGAGATTGACTTCCTATCACTGAGTGAGATTCAATCCCTGTCACTGACTGAGATTCAATCCCTGTCACTGACTGAGAATAAATTTCTGTCACTGACTGAGATTCAATTCCTGTCACTAACTGAGATTCAATTCATGTCACAGACTGTGATTCAATTCCTGTCACTGACTGAGATTCAATCCCTGTCGCTGACTGAGATTCAATTCCTGTCACTGACTGAGATTTAATTCCTGTCTCTGACTGAGATTTAATTCCAGTCACTGTATGAGATTCAATCCCTGTAACTGACTGAGGTTCAATCCCTATCACTGGCTGAGTTTCAATTACTGTCACTGACTGAGATTCAATCTCTGTCCCTGACTGAGATTCAATCCCTGTCACTGACTGAGATTAAATCCCTGTCACTGTCTGAGAGACCATACCTATCACTGACGGAGGTTCAATCCCTGTCCCTGTCTGAATCTCCATCCCGGTCACTGACTGAGATTCAATGCCTGTCACTGACTGTGATTCAAACCCTGACACTGACTGAGATTCTATTCCTGTCACTGACTCAGTCAGTGGTCGGAATTGCATCTCAGTTCGTGCCAGGAATTGAATCTCAGCCAGTGACAGGGATTGAATCTCAGCCAGTGACAGGAATTTAATCTCAGTCAGTGACAGGAATTGTACCTCAGTCAGTCACAGGGCTTGAATCTCAGTCAGTGATAGGAAGTGAATCTCAAATAGGGAGAGGGAATGAATCTCAGTCAGTGTCAGGGATTGAACCTGAGTCAGGGACAGGGATTGAATCTCAGTCAGTGACACAGATTGAGCCACAATCAGTGAAAGGGATTGAGCCTCAGTCAGTGACAGGAATTGAACCTCAGTTAGTGACAGTTATTGAAACTCAGTCAATGACAGGGATTGAATCTCAGTCAGTGACAGCAATTTAAACTCTGACAGGGACACGGATTGAACCACAGTCAGTGATAGGTATGGTCTCTCAGACAGTGACAGGGATTGAATCTCAGTCAGTGACAG
>NW_025170639.1:0-1781 GCF_004010195.1 Chiloscyllium plagiosum | reverse complement strand
AGGTCCCAGCAGATTCCATCACTTGGCAGTTAGTTATATAGATCTTCAAATAAAACAGGTGACAAAACTCATTTAAGTTTGTTTCCTTGTGGTTGGTTAATTTAAAAGAAATGGCTTTTAATATCACTAAAAAGGTTCTGAGGTTTGAAGATGGTACCCACATTTGCCAAGAAAATGTAGAAAGACAAAGGAAGGGCATACTTTTACAACTAGCATGTAGATTAGAATTGGGTTTCACCAGAGACAAAAGGAAAGCTGTCACCATAATGGAGTTGGTCAAGCACTTTGATGTATCAGAGAAGCAGGCAACTGCAGTCGAGTTCGAAAAAACTTAAATTGCAAATATGACAACTGCAGTTAGAAGATAAAGAAAGAGACTGAAAGAGAGAGGAGATAGAGAAAGAGAAAGAGAGGAAAGAGGAAGAGAGGGAGAATTTGAAATTCAGAAGTTTGGAATTAGATAAGAAAGTTAAATTAGCAGGATGCAGATGAAGGGAGAATGTAGGGATGTATACAACTATGTTAATACATTGCCATATTTTGGTGCGAAAAATGCCAAAACCGTTTTTATTTTATTTGCGAAATTTGCTCGGCAGATGGCATATCCAGTGAACCTGTGGGTAATGCTAGTTCAAACGAAGAAGGTTGGCACAGCTTGTGAGGTATGTGCAGTGCTGTCACATGAGGGAGCAAGAGATTATACAGATGTCAAACAAGCTATGCTGAGTGCTTATGAATTGGTACTTGAAGAATGTGGACAGCGGTTCAGAACTACAGAGACGGAACCAGGTCAGACTTATATTAAGTTTGAAAGAATTAAACACAGTCATTTTGATAGATGGGTCCAGGCCTTAAAAATGGATAAGACCTGTGAGGCCTGAATGGAGATTATTCTGCTGGAGGAGTTTAAAGACTCACTTCCAGAGATGGTAAGAATTAATGTGAATGAACAGAAAGTTCAAGAAGTGAGAAGTGTGGCAGAATTGGCAGGTAAATATGCATTGGTGCATGAGATGAAATTTAGCTTCTGGGAGGATTTTCATCCTGTGAGGGATAGAAATTGGGAGAAGGGGCGATCCTACGCTACAAAACATAGAGAAAAGCACACTGCGAATAGTTTACCACAGGTGAAAAAACAAGTCCAAGGAGTTGAAAGGAAGTGAGAGGCCTCAAGTGTTCTTACAATAACGTAGTGGAACACATAAAAATAACAGTGCCGATGGTTTAAGAAGGGCACTATGAAAAGATGTTTTCCCTGCAGTAAGCTGGGACACACAGTGCTGGGCATTCAAAGAAGACACTTTGGGAAAAGATGTTAAAAAGGAGTTTAAGCTAGTGGCATTCGTGAAACTGGAAAAGGAGATCCCAAGTAGAGTCGAGGAGCTGCAGGAGAGTGCACAGACTAGGCAGGGGCTGTGTATGGAGTCAGTGCCTGATCTGTATAAAGAAATCGCCTCCGTAGATAAACTTTAATAAGGAAAACCGGGGTTTGGGGGGAGGACAAGTAGTTATAATTTTCCAAGATACGGGATCTGCTCAGAGATGTACTGATACAGAAAGATGATGATGGAATTGAATGGCCAATTGGCTACTGTCGATACTTGTCAATATCCAACAGAAAGAAACACAAAATTTCCATTATTGAAAAACAATGATTAAGTTTTGCACTGGCCTGACAACATTTTAATGTTTATATGACAAAACAAATGTCGGAGATGATTTTGGATAACGACAAACCTCTTGCATTGTTTTGAATATTTAAAGGCCAGAATATGAGAGTA
>NW_025170638.1:0-1781 GCF_004010195.1 Chiloscyllium plagiosum | reverse complement strand
TAATAAATAATCGGAGAATTGTAAGATTGCAGATTTGAGGAGTAAGTTGGAAGGGTATTGAACTTATTGCTTGTGACTGTGTGTTGGGGAGCGAGTCGCCACAAAGCTCTCAGTTGCCTATTATTTTCCTTGTGTAGTTGGTGGACTTCACGGAGAGAGATTGGTGGCCTCTCGTACTGATACACGGTGTCTGTGTTTTGCCCGCTTAAAGGTTTCTTCACCTTGTGATGCAAGCCAAACCTGGTCGATATTTCCCATTTGCGTATCAACAACGCCGCCATGAATTGATGAAACTGGACTTGTCTTGGCGTTCGACGAGCGAGCAGCACACATTTTGTCTCCTGTTCTATTCCCAGATTGCCCAGACACACTCCACAGTCAGTCCATTCAGCCACGGCGACTAACCACTCGAGAGCCCTCCGAGACTCCAGGTCATCAAGAGTGACGGGATCGTCTGGAAAGCTGGCATTCTCCGTGCTTAGCTGTGACAGGTCTTTCTGCCCTGTGGATTCGAGACGAGGGAGCAGACGTCGGACCGGTAGCACAAGGAGCTGCTGACCAGTGCCGAGATTTCTTTTTTCAGGAAGTAGAAGAAGTGGAAACTGCCGGTCAATTCCTGCATCATCGACCTCATGAACGCGCTGTTATGACACGCGGAAATGCTGTCTCCTGATTTAAACCTGACGCACAGAAATGTTTCACACCGTGCTATAATCTGAAAATTCGACTGGCAAAGAACTATCCCAAAAGTTACCATGGAATGAAAAAAATGACAACTTTAATATTTAAAGTCTAACACAGAATAATTAACTGGAAACTACTTACAACCCCTTTCTCTGAAGTATCTTTTACTTTCCCGTTGACAATACTGGTCCGATAAAACTACCTGATTCATAATTCGAGAAAAATTCAAATTTCAAAACCAGCCACCTATCCAATTCTCCCTTCGTTTCTTCCGCTGTAGATTTGTTCTCCAGGGTCGGTGTCAATCATTTTCGATGTGGAAAGGTCCCTGCCAGACAGTTATTGCTGGCAGCCTTTATCTGTTGGGCTTTTTTCTGTTCTCCTCCAACTCTTCATTTGATTTCGGTGTTTTACATCATGGATCGTTTCAGTGCTGTCATCGCTGTCAAAAACGACCATTCAATTTGATTGGAGTTTGGTATTTTGCAGCATAATTGAACCTGATTGACCGAATTTGCATTAGTTTCTGTTGTCTTCAGGCAACCCAGCTTCTCCAGCTGTTCGTCCAAATGTTTCACAGTTACCTTTTTCAGAACACTTGATGCTGTGCCAGTTAACCCTGCTCACCTTTAACGTTCTTAAATGTACACTACTGTTTACACCTTCATAACACCTCCGTCCTTAAGAATCAATGAACCATCATAATAAAAAGATGTCTGTTTTGGAGGATGCAAAATGATCACCCTAACATACAAATTACTTTAAATTAAGTTCACCTTAACCTCTTCCCATATAGTGCGAAATATAAACCATTCAATAAAAAAATTCTGAGCTAAACTTTATCGATCAAATCCACAATAATGTACCTGCAATTACATTCATAAAACCTGCAAGATTTGCGATTTTTAAGTTAAAACTCTGCAACCTAAGCTTGCAAAGAAATAGTCGCATATTCTTGTATTTATAGCAGTTTAAGACTGCAAGAGAATTGTTTTCTGCACATGCAACCGTCTTGGACAAATTGTTCGTGACATACATATTAAAATATGTAAGGCCAGTCCCATACTCAATATCTCTTTTTCGATCGTAGAGTATTT
>NW_025170637.1:0-1781 GCF_004010195.1 Chiloscyllium plagiosum | reverse complement strand
AAACTGTTCCATATGTTCCTCTATTACACAGGCTTCCACTTCTCACCTTTAAACAACCACCAAATCTTAAACAGACAAATGTTCGCAGCAAACTACCCAGTCTTCAAGACAACATCGATCACAACACCATATAACCTTGTCATAGCAACCACTGCAGATGTGTCAGAATGTCAACATGTATACTGATAAAACTAAGTTGTCTCAGGACTGAGACTTGAAAGAAGCACTAGGTTTTACATATTAATGAACCGAAACCTGCCTCCCCATTCTAAGTGCTTGAACACTTAATAACAATCTGTTTGTTCAATACTTCACATCAGTTGCATGACACTTTGATCTTTTACTATAAATTCTATATCCTATGATCCTGCCCCACTAGCTGCCTGACGAAGGAGCAACGCTCCAAAAGCTTGTACTTTCAAATAAACCTGTTGGACGATAACCTGATGTTGTGTGATTTTTAGCTTTGTCCATGCCAGTCCAACACTGACACCTCTACATCATTTTACTTTTGTCATCATTTAAAATGACAACATAATTTTAAAAATGAAATGTAAAGTATTCAATATTCTTCACATTTAAACTCATTCATCTACACCTTTATATACTTACAAAAGTCCATGCTAATTTGTTTTACATTATTTACTAGTCTTTTCTCGTATCCCTCCTTAACCTAATCTCTCATCACCGTGTTATTTCCTTTACGATTGTCAGCCTTCATTTTATTCCTGATATCCTCATATTCCCTGCCTGTTTTAAGTTCATTTAATTTATAAGTCTATTTATCCACAGAATCTATTTTAATGCAGCCCTTAACAAGGCAGAGGAATACAAGTATTTTGCACCATCTCCATTTCACTTGAGCGTTTCCTATAGCTGGATGAGATAACATCAACATTTTTTAGGTAGAAATTGGCTAAACAACTAACAGGCGATACAAGGTTATGTCAATAGTATGGGTTCAATTCCTGTACTGACTGAGGACACGCTCTCAGACTCAGCTCTCACGTGTGGCATGGTGATTCACAAATTGAACTCACCGCCATTCTTTTCTCACTCAGAACAACATTATGATCCTCTGAAACTATGGCAAATTCACTTTCATTAAAAAGGATCTCATGCAGCCATAACTCGCTGAACTTTACCTCACTTTAGAGCCTTTACCTTGAACCCTATTTTCCTTTCTTTATCTTGCATTGAGTTTAATTATGTTGCTGCTGTTATTTCCCAACATTCACATAAGTACCTGACCAGTATTACATATTTGAATACATAAGTCACACAACTTTATTGCTCCCTTTGCAATATGCAGGCTAGTTTCTTGTGGTGACTGGTCAATTTTATGGGATCACATTCCTGAAGTTGAATGCTTTGTACTCAATTTCATTCCCAGAATAGGAACAAAGTTATATTTCATCCTATTGTGTTCTTATTGCCAGAGTGTTTACTTTTCTATGATCTTCTGGTTGTTTTTTTACCTGTCACGACATAATTCCTGCTCACATGGGCCTTTGACCCCATTACACTGGAGTCTCAGCTTTTCATTCCCCATGTCCTTTGTATCTTACCACCTGACGCCTGGAGGAAGAACATCTCCTCTTCCGCCTCAAGACCCTCCAACCCCATGGCAACAATGTGGATTCGTCAGTTTCCTCATTTCCTATCCCTCCACGTTATCTCAGTTCCAACCTTCCAGCTCAGCATCGCCCTCATGATCTATCCACTTTCCTTCCCACTGATCACCACCTCCATCCACCTATTGCACTCTCAACTACCTTCCC
>NW_025170636.1:0-1781 GCF_004010195.1 Chiloscyllium plagiosum | reverse complement strand
ATCCTAGTAAATCTCCTCTGCACTCTTTCCAAAACTTCCACATCCTTCTTATAATGCGGTGACCAGAACTGTACACAATACTCCAAGTGCGGCCGCACTAGAGTTTTGTACAGCTGTAGCCTAACCTCATGGTTCCAGAACTCGATCCCTCTATTAATAAAAGCTAAAACACCGTATGCCTTCTTAACAACCCTGTCAACCTGGGTGGCAACTTTCAAGGATCTGTGTACCTGGACACCGAGATCTCTCTGCTCATCTACACTACCAAGAATTTTACCATTAGCCCAGTACTTTGCATTCCGGTTACTCCAACCAAAGTGAATCACCTCACATTTGTCTGCATTAAACTCCATTTTCCACTTCTCAGCCCAGCTCTGCAGCTTATTTATGTCTCTCTGTAACCTACAACATCCTTCGTCACTATCCACAACTCCACCGACCTTAGTGTCATTTGCAAATTTACTAACCCACCCTTCTACGCCCTCATCCAGGTCATTTATAAAAATGATGAAGACAGTGGACCCAACACCGACCCTTGCAGTGCACCACTGGTAACTGGACTCCAGGATGAACATTTCCCATCAACCACCACCCTCTGTCTTCTTTCAGCAAGCCAATTACTGATCCAAACTGCTATATCTCCCACAATCCCATTCCTCCGCATTTTGTACAATAGCCTACTGTGGGGAACCTTATTGACTGCCTTGCTGAAATCCATATACACCACATCAACTGGTTTACTCTTATCTACCTGCTTGGTCACCTTCTCAAAAAACTCAATAAGGTTTACGAGGCACGACCTACCCTTCATAAAACCGTGCTGACTTTCTCTACTCAAATTATTATTTTCTCGATGATTATAATTCCTATCTCTTATAACCTTTTCCAACACTTTACCAACAACTGAAGTAAGGCTCACTGTTCTATAATTACCAGGATTGTCTCTACTCCCCTTCTTGAACAGGGGAACCACATTTGCCATCTTCCAGTCTTCTGGCACTAATCCTGTAGACAATGACAATTTAAAGATCAATGCCAAAGGCTCAGCAATCTCCTCCATGGCTTCCCAGAGGATCCTAGAATAAATCCCATCCGGCCCAGGGGACTTATCTATTTTCAGACTCTGCAGGATTTCTAATACCTCCTCCTTGTGAACATCAATCCCACCTAGTCTAGTAGCCTGTATCTCAGTCATCTCCTCGACATCACTGTCGTTTTCTAGAGTGAATACTATTGGAAAGTATTCATTTAGTGCTTCCCCTATCTCCTCTGACTCCACACACAACTTCCCACTACTATCCTTGATTGGCCCTAATCTTACTCTTGTCATTCTTTTATTCCTTAAATACCTATAGAAAGCCTTAGGGTTTACCCTGATCCTATCCATCAACAACTTCTCATGTCTCCTCCTGGATCTTCTGAGCTCTCTCTTTAGGTTTTTCCTGGCTACCTTGTAACCCTCAAGCGCCCGAACTGAGCCTTCACATCTCATCCTAACGTAAGCCTTCTTCTTCCTCTTGATCAGAGATCCCACTTCCTTTGTAAACCACGGCTCCCGCACTCTACAGCTTCCTCCCTGCCTGACAGGTACACACTTATCTAGGACACACAGTAGCTCTTCCTTGAATAAGCTCCACATCTCTAATGCGCCTATCCCCTGCAGTTTCCTTCTCCATACTATGCTTCCTAAATCTTGTCTAATCGCATCATAATTGCCTTTCCCCCAGTTGTAACTCTTGCCCAGTGGTAAACATCTATCCCTTTCGATCACTAAAGTAAAC
>NW_025170635.1:0-1781 GCF_004010195.1 Chiloscyllium plagiosum | reverse complement strand
CATTACTACATGAGAAGGTGAATAATAATTACAGCAGAAACTTTTACAACAGCCAACAATACCAGATATACACCATATAGAACAAAGAACAAAGAACAAAGAAAGTTGTTCGGGCACGGTGGCACAGTGGTTAGCACTGCTGCCTCACAGCGCCAGAGACCCGGGTTCAATTCCCGCCTCAGGCGACTGACTGTGTGGAGTTTGCACATTCTCCCTGTGTCTGCGTGGGTTTGCTCCGGGTGCTCCGGTTTCCTCCCACAATCCAAAGATGTGCAGGTCATGTGAATTGGCCATGGTAAATTGCCCGTAGTGTTAGGTAAGGGGTAAATGTAGGGGTGGGTGGCGGGTCGGTGTGGACTTGTTGGGCCGAAGGGCCTGTTTCCACACTGTAAGTAATCTAATCTAAAAAAGTTTACAGCCCAGGAACAGGCACTTCAAGATTGAGCCGATCCAAATGTACTGTCTAAACCTGTCGGTCAATTCCAAAGCATCTGTATCCCTCTACTCCCCACCCACTCATGCATTTACCCAGACGCATTTTAAATGAATCTACCATGGCTGCCTCTACTTCCTAAACGCCCACCACCCTCTGTGTGAAGTAAAGCAGTATTCTCTTTGAATAAGTGCTGCCCTTGCCGCGTTCATAAGCTGCTTTTTGAGAGTATTGACCAGGCAGTGTAAGAAACAAGGGCTCGTCCGAGATTTGAACGCGGGATCTCTCGCATGCCCACGCACCAGTAGGCCCGATGTGCGAATCATACCCCTAGACCAACGAGCCACAGGCCCCAGGGGGCCTACATTTTTTTGAGCAATGTGCAATCCCTTAAATTTTTTTGAGCAATCCCTTAAATACTGCTCAGTTCCTTGAGAATCTAACCTTTTAGTTGTGAACATGAGGAAAGGAGCAATCCTTTTCTAGGGTGCAAACGGTATACGTGCCAAACTGAGGGAATACACAAGGAAAATAGCTTTAAGAGAGATAGAAAGTATTTGAGCACCATTGGAGTGTCTGCTCCCTCCCTGGATTCACTCCAGTTGCTACAAGTAAACAGTGCTTCACCCACCCCTACCTCCCCTTCCCCCTCGCTGCTGGAGGATGGTATATGGAAAGGGGGAGACATTGCTTTGCTCCCACATGTTGCCCAGAGGGAGGGAGTTTCACTCTGAAACTGACAGGGCTGCATTCGCATTGTGACGTCAACAATGGAGGGCGGGCCGGACAGCTGTCCTGCAGTTGAGCCACGTGTGGAGTGGAGGACACTTTGCAAATCCCACTCTCCTCCAAGTCAATGCAGTTTGAGTTCAAGCAAAGCAAGGGGTTTAAGTATTCTTTAGAAAACCTCCTTTGTGCCGTGGGAAAACTCCGGCCGCGGGAAATGCAGTGTTACAGATTCAAAGTAACAGAAGCAGGAGGAGACCATTTGGTCAAGCCTGCTCCGTCATTCATTAAGATCACAACTCCACTACCCTGCACGATCACGACTACCCTTAATTCCCCTACCATGCAAAAAACCCATCCAACTGCGTCTTCAATAAACTTCATGAAGCTGTCTCAACTGCTCTCTTGGGCAGAGAATCCCATGAAGTCTCACAGAGTGACACAGATGTACTGCACGGAAACAGACCATTCGATCCAACTCATCCATTCAGCCAGATATCCTAACTTAATCTAGTCCCATTTGCCAGCACTTGGCCCAATTCCCCATAAAAACTTCCTACCCTCCAACCCTGGCAACATCCCTGTAAATCTTTTCTGCACCTTTTCTAGTTTCGCAACATCT
>NW_025170634.1:0-1781 GCF_004010195.1 Chiloscyllium plagiosum | reverse complement strand
TAATTTAAAAAATGATAAATAATATCAAGTGGCCTTTGTTTATTTTACTAAAGAAGTAATTGATCTTTTCTCATATTTATATCACTGGAGCATAAAATTCTATGTGTTGTTTTAACTAAGATCTACAGAACAAGAGAAAATTAGTGACTATCATGACTTTGTATATTCCAGCTTTATGACTGCAACATTCTAAAATATTTTCCGAGGAATATTGATTGAATGGAATTAGTGTCCAGAAGAAAGTATATAGCAGATACTGTGATTATTGGACTAAACGATGATACGTCCATATAATCTACTGATATTGTGATTGGATATAGAGTAATTGTCAGCATCGAAGTAAGTTATAAACAAATCAATTTAAATTTTTTCCATGTTTAAAATAAATACAATATTCACAATGATTGAGAGATTGTACTTTGCAATGTCCTTGCAGTACGGAAGCATAATTCCACATTTGTATCCCTTACTGGATTGCAAAATTATTTTAAATAAGATATATTAGCAACAAAGGGATTTTAAAAATCGTATTCATGAATTTGAGAATAATGAGATATCTCAACTTGATATTAGACTGAGTAATATCTCGAAATGAAGAGTAATATTGCAGGGAAAGATATTTGGAGCTCTCTGAATTTGAAAGGGTAAGATAATTGTTATCTTTCAAATGAGCAAAAATCATATATTTACAAAGAATTTTGCAAGGGATATTATTGGTCGTTTTATTTTTGGATTGGCCTGAACAAATAGGTATTAATATCGTCGCATTGACAATAAGAAATAATGAAAGAAATTTTAAAAATCACTGCATTTTTACAAAGTCTAAGTAAAACTGTTGTGTAATTATTGTATTTGATAAATGCCTTTATAATCCTGACAGATAAATAGACTTAATACTTTGAAAGCACTTTGCTCTGGTTTTGATTAGATATTCATTACAATTAAGAAACTGCAAATTAAAGCATAAAACTTACCTGTATAATGTGAAAAAAATCATTCAGCAACAATTGAAAAAAAATGATTTCGTTCAAAAATGCAGGCAATGCAAGAGTTATATGCTTCCAATAGTTTTCTTGAAGCATCATGTCAACTTTATTAATGTAATTTTTATCACAATAAATGTTTCGATATTTATTTCAGAATTAGGCAATTAAAGTGAACAAAGTATAGTGTTAATGACATTTGGTACGTAAAGGAATTCTCATAATTGTGTGATTATTATTCACTGACAACTAACATGGAAGGAAAAGGAAAATTGTCAACATTTCCAAGCAATTGTTTTCTTATAATGAAATGAAAATAAAAATCATTTTGGAGGCCACATGGTTTGAAGAAAAGAAACAATCACACCATGTGACATTTGAGCTGAAGACTAGTTTCCGTTTCCCCCATTGTGATCTTCACAATAATTTAAAACGTATTGTTGGTTGAACTAAAGAACAAATTGATATAATCAAATTGTTTTCTTGTACACCAAAAAAAGGCAAATGTAAAGTAATTTTATCATGAAAATTATATCGCTCTGAATTTCATCATTTCATTCTCAATAAATGTATTTATTGAATTGAAATGTCATCATAGCTGTAGAAGTGTTTTCACTCGACAGGGAATGAGGACTCAGGAGGCAGGCTGAGCTCAGGCATGTAGAAGATGCTTACTCATGCAGCAATCAGTTAACAAAGGGATCATCCCCCAAGGCCAATCTCGGAAGGGAGATCCATGACACACTGTAACATGTACAATAAAAGTCAGCATTTTTATGGACTTTCTGCATCACAATG
>NW_025170633.1:0-1781 GCF_004010195.1 Chiloscyllium plagiosum | reverse complement strand
CACAGTGTGTCTCAGAGAGTCAGCGAGAGTCAGATAGTGTCACTGTCTGTCTCAGACAGTGTCAGATAGGATCTGAGAGTGTCTCAGTGTGTTGGAGAAAGTGCCAGAGAGTGTCACATTGTGTCACAGCGTGTGTCAGAGAGTGTCACAGTCTGTTTCAGAGAGTGTCACAGTGTGTCACAGTCTGTCAGAGAGTGTCACAGCGTGTTTCAGAGAATGTCTGAGAGTGTCACAGTGTGTCTCAGAGAGTGCCACAGTGTGTCACAGTCTCCGGAGAGTGTTTCAGTGTGTCACAGTCTGTCAGAGAGTGTCACAGTGTGCCTCAGAGAGAGTCAGAGAGTGTCACAGTGTGTCGCAGTGTGTGTCACAGTGTGTCTCAGAGAGTCAGGGCGAGTCAGAAAGTGTCACAGTCTGTCTCAGAGAGTGTCACAGTGTGTCACCGTCTGTCAGAGAGTGTCACAGTGTGTTTCAGATTTGCAAGAAAGTGTCACAGTATGTCACAGAGAGTGTCAGAGAGTGTCACAGTGTGTTGGAGAGTGTCAGAGAGTGTCACAGTGTGTTGGAGAGTGTCAGAGAGCGTCACGGTGTGTTTCAGAGAATGTCAGAGAGTGTCACATTGTGTCACAGTCTGTCAGAGAGTGTCCCAGTGTGTTTCAGAGAATGACAGAGTGTCACAGTGTGTCTCAGAATGTGTCACAGTCTGTCACAGTCTCTCAGAGAGTGTTCAGTGTATCACAGACTGTCAGAGAGTGTCACAGTGTGTCTCAGAGAGCATCAGAGAGTGTCACAGTGTGTTTCAGTGTATCACAGTCTTTCAGAGAGTGCCACAGTCCGCCTCAGAGAGAGCCAGAAAGTGTCACAGTGTGTCTCAGTGAGTGTCACAGTCTGTCACAGTCTCTCACAAAGGGTTCCAGTGTGTCACAGTCTGTCAGAGAGTGTCACAGTGTGCCTCAGAGAGAGTCAGAGTGTGTCACAGTGTGTCACAGTGTGTCTAAGAGAGGATGACAATGTGTCTCAGAGAGTCAGAGAGAGTCAGAAAGTGTCAGTTTGTCTCAGAGAGTGTCACAATGTGACAGTCTGTCAGAGAATGTTACATTGTATTTCAGAGTGTGTCAGAGAGAGTCAGAAAGTGTCACAGTGTGTCATACTGTGTCTCAGAGAGTGTCCGAGAGTGTCAGAATTTGGCTCAGAGAGTTTCACAGTCTGTGAGAGAGTGTCACAGTTTCTCAGAGAGTGTCACAGTGTGTCTCAGAGAGCGGCACAGTGAATCACAGTCTCTCAGAGAGTGTAACAATGTGTTTCAGAGAGAGTCAGAGAGTGTCACAGTGTGTCTCAGGGTGCCAGAGAGAGTCAGATAGTGTTGCAGTGTGTCACCGTCTGTCAGAGAGTGTCACAGTGTGCCTCAGAGAAAGTCAGAGAGTGTCACAGTGTGTCTCAGTGTGTGTCACAGTGTGTCTCAGAGAGTCAGGGCGAGTCAGAATGTTTCACAGTCTGTCTCAGAGAGTGTCACAGTGTGTCACCGTCTGTCAGAGAGTGTCACAAAGTGTTTCAGATGTGCAAGAAAATGACACAGCATGTCACAGAGAGTGTCAGAGAGTGTCACAGTGTGTCTCAGAAGGTGTCACAGTGTGTTGGAGAGTGTCACAGTGTGTTGGAGAGTGTCAGAGAGCGTCACGGTGTGTTTCAGAGAGTGTCAGAGAGTGTCACATTGTGTCACAGTCTGTCAGAGAGTGTCACAGTGTGTTTCGGAGAATGACAGAGAGTGTCACAGTGTGTCTCAG
>NW_025170632.1:0-1781 GCF_004010195.1 Chiloscyllium plagiosum | reverse complement strand
AATCTCAACACTGAGCTACTGCTGGAATCATCGTCACTTTGCTCACGTTATGAGGTCGGCCCAAATACAGCTGTTTTACTAATTCCTGCGGCTTGAACGTATGTGCATTTTTTTAAAAACCCAAGCGTCTCCAGTCACACAAAAATCCTTCTACCACCCACTCTGCCTTCTGCCACTCAGGAAATAGAAGGCGCTAACATATTGGATGCAGCTTATTAATTTCCCCCGATACCATGTGATTTTAATTTCTTGTACAGGTTCCCGTTTGTGTATTTTTCAAAGACTTTGCTGAAACACTTATAAACGACATCCTTGAAATAAAAAAAAAAACAATACAATTGATTAGGTGTGACTTCGGTCTCAAAATGTCATGCTGACGATCCCTGGTCAAATATTCCCTCTTCAGATGGATACCAACTTTCTCCCTCCCTGTTTTCTTCACTGGTTTCACTCACACTGATCTGTTACTCACTGGTCTATAGTTCCCTGGCTTAGCTCCGCCACCTTTCCAGCAAACTGGAACTACATTTCTGTTCTTCAGTCCTCTGGCAACTTCCCTGAGGCAAGAGTCAACTTAATTATTTGGACCACTCGCTCTCCTCCGTTTTCTCCGACAATAGCCTGAGATACAACTCACCGGAACCAAGTTACTCGATCAATTTTCCAACTGCCAAAACCATCAATGTCTGCTTGCATCAATCTGCTCAATAGCTTCACAGCCAATCTTCTCGAATTCTGTGCCTGCATCTGCCTTCTCCCAAATAAAGCAGATGTGACATTCTCTTTTTGAAATCTATCAACATTCTCGAATTCATTAATAGTGTGCCCCCTTTAATTATACTGGATCCTAATTGTTCCCTGGTTATTCTGTGTCACTTGCTGTTCTTGCGGAAGACTTTAGAATTTTTCTTCACCTTGCCTGCCTACACTTCTCCATGCCACTGTGTTATTTTCACTGTGATGACCTCTATTTTTTTGATCAGTAGACAACGCAGACTGAGTTTCCTGCCTGTGCAGAATGAATTGGAAAACAAATTTGATTCCCCATTGTAATCAATATGTGTATCACACTTCTTTCAAAATTCTGGCATGACATTTATTGCTTCGTCAAATGTATCAACGCTTAAATAATCTATGATTCCAAATGTTATTTCACCATTGATTTGAATGAATTTGTTCTTTATTTATAATTACCACGGTCATACCGTATTTATGTGAGATTTTCTGGATCTTCCTACTTGAACATCGGCACAATGTAACTGTTTAGTTTCCCCGTAATATCTCTGTTCTCTAAAATAAATTATCCTGTCCGCAAATGCACTATTCCACAACTGACATTAAATTTTCCTTTCAAGTATCAGTCGAAGTTTTTCGAAAGTCTTCATGGTTCCAGTTATTGTAAAATTTTGTTTCTTTTTTGATTTCCTCATTAGTTTCTTTGATCTCCTTTACTGGGTCCGAAATTTCTTTGCATCCATGGGTTCCCACAATTTAGTCATTTAAATAAGCAGTTTCATTTGATCTGATGTCTTATATTTTGTTAACCATTATTGAGCCAGCTTTCCATTTTGTTGTTGTCATCATGCAGGGATAAACGTATGCTGTATTCCTTGCCATGTTTCCATAAATAACACACATTTTCTGTCTTGTAAAACATCATTTTCATGTACTTTTCCAATTCCCTGAAGCCAACTTGCCGTCACATCTCCATGATTCAGGTTTAGCACATAAAACATTGCTGCGCTGTCCAGTCCCTTCGGCCTTTGATGTTGCGCAGACCT
>NW_025170631.1:0-1781 GCF_004010195.1 Chiloscyllium plagiosum | reverse complement strand
ATGTCATTCAACAGCGTGATAATTTGTAAAATGTGGACAGAAATTAAGCATTACCTTGTGTAACATTAGGTGGAGTGCCAAATCAAGATTGGGGAAGTAACAGTGAGAGTGAGTGAGAGAGTGTCAGTTCCAGGAGTACAGTTTGTTCTTGGGAATGACTTATCAGGATCAAAGGTGGCAGTGGCACCCCTTGTGGTGGAGAAGCAAAAGTAAGACCAGGGAACTGCGGAATTAAAATAAAAATACCCAGGGATTTTTCCAGACTATCAAGTAACAAAATCCCACTGTCATACGTTACAACAGGAAGGAAAACCGAAAGAAAAAGCCAAAGGAGTTGATGCACGGAAGACTCAGGCTAAAACATTTCTAGTGGCTGGAATGCACAAGGACGTGGTTAATTTTTGTTGTACATGTCATACATGCCAAATGATAGGTAGGTCACAGGCAGTAATAAAACCAGCACCTTTGTTGCCAATTCCTGTATTCGAAGAACCTTTCACGTGTGTTATGATCAATTGTGGAGCTCTCCTTTCTAAAATAATAGTGGAAACCAATATCTGCTGATCATAATGGATGTGTCTAACCGATTTCCAGGGATAATTCCATTATGGAATGTTAAGGCAAAAAGGGAGGTAGAGAAGTTGGTAGGTACCTTTACTCACTGTGGGCTACGCAGCGTCATGGATAGCTTCGGCACACAGCAGTTTAAATCAAGTGCATCGCATCCCGAATCCCAGAGGGCCTTGGAAAGTTGGCATTAGACACTGAAGACAATATTAACAGCGTACTGTCAGAATTACCCGAATGATTGGAATAAAGGCGTCTCATTATATTGTTTGTCATTAGAGGGGGCGCAAATAAATCTACTCACTTTTCATCCTTTTTAGTTAATATTCGTTCATGTACTGAGAGGTCATTTGAAATTAATTAAATATAAATAGGCAGGACCAAAGTCATACTTGGATTATGTATCTGAGGTGAGGGAAAAATTAGATGGAGTAGGTCAGTTAGTTAAACAGCACCTGAAGTGGGCACAGGAGAGAGTGAAGCAGGTGGCAGATTAAATACTTTGCCGATTTCCCGTGGAGATGACGTATTAGTATTGCCACCAGTGGTAGGAAATTCTTTCAAAGTCAGGTTTAGTGGCCCCTTTCAAATTAAAAAAAATGTTGAGTCAGTTAAACTATTTGGTAAAGATACCGGATATGACAAAAAATGTCATGTGAATGTTATGTGAATGAATAATTCTCCAGATACATTGAAGACTCAGGAACAGAGTTGTGGCCAAATGAACAAATTGTGCAGTTTATTTGTATGATGTAATGACCTTTAGCAAGTGATTGAAAACTCACATGTTACAGTTGGCAGGACATGTTGAACGATTACAAGAAGCAAACTAGGTAATAAACTTAAAGAAAACAGAATTCGCGAAATCAGAGGTGACGTTGTTGGGACATTACATTGGACATGGAAGGTTGACCCCATGGAACACAAAGCGAAGGGTTTTGAGAAATTTCCACAACCATCCTCGAAGAAAGAGGTGCTTCGATTTTTGGAACTGAGTGGATTCTATCGGAAGTTTGTTGCAAACGTCAACAGCGTATTGGCACCACTGACGGATTTATTAAAGAAGGAAACAGAACTGTGGTGGACAGAACAATGCCAGGTGGCATTTGAGAATTTTAGAGCAGGATTAATCACCGCACCAGTTTTAGCTATACCAAATATTTTGAAACCCTTTGAAATTTTGTTAGATGCTCGGGATATAGGGGTCGGAGATG
>NW_025170630.1:0-1781 GCF_004010195.1 Chiloscyllium plagiosum | reverse complement strand
CTCTATTCTTTCTGCCAATGTCAAAACCGGAGGTGATTCGTGTGCAGAATTCCTGGGTTTTGCTCATATGTTGTTTCCAGCTGCTCTTTTCCAAATTTCTGAATAATTTGCCGATCACATATATCAAATTGTGTCAATTTCAGGCGTAAAATATAATGATGACAAGCTTTAGTGACGTCAGGCAAGTGGAAATGGAATAATTCAATACTGACAAGAATTTAAATCAGAAAATTATGTTTGGTATCTAACTATCTCATTTTCGTGTTTGGAAGGCCTTGCCGATGCTGCTGAATGTAAGGTGTTAATATTGCCATCTCCATTTGTGTGCTGCTTCAAAGGCAAATCGGAAGATTCGCTTATCACGTGTTGCACGAGACTTAAGGAAAGAACCACATTAAAACGACCAATGTCATTCTTCCCTGCTTCCATCTTGAAGATGCAATTTTAAATTACAACATTGTGCTAGTTAATGTATTTCTCGGCACAGGGGTGAGATTCTCTTTGGAAAAAATGAAAGAGATCCCAACATAAACAATGTTAAAAGTTAGACTTGTTCTGCGATTTATTGGGACAACAATCACTAAACGTTTAACCTATCCTTTCTTAGGTGTAAGTAATGAAAAATCACATACATTCCTTTAACTTCGTGTTTGAGAACTGAACGGCGGAGAGATAACCAAAAACTATTATCACCCTCTACTGACAAAGCTTTAGATTAAGAAGAAACTTAATTTCATTCATTCACTTATGTTGCAGGAGGAGGCCATTTGCCCCTTTGTTTCTAAACTGGTTCTCTTGTGAAGTAATTGATTCAGTTCCTTCTCCGTACTAGAGCCAATAAGCATTGAAATTCCTTGTACACTCGATTTATTTTACAAATCATTGATTACGGATGTTTGCTCAGCACTGGTGAAAAGAGGCTGCGAATTCACTGCCTCTCATCACAAAACTAATCATGCAGTGTGGATGTTATTGATGATTTCACAGTGGTGCAACGCGGAATTAATTGATTGTTTTGTCAAACATATAAATGTAGATGAATAACGTCTTTTACTCCCTCACAGCAAACCTATCTACTTGATATTGCTATTCATGTTAAAGCATTTTTCATTTTTTACCGGTTCTAGTACTATCAACTCGATTGCCACTATCTTTTACTGCATAAAATAATTTGGAGCCAAAGTTGATCAGAGAGGTTTGCACAGGAAAATCTTCTGTCTTATAGATAATTACGATTTCATTCTAAATGGATATTTTTGCAGTTTACACAACATCCTATCCAACCCATCCATTATGCAATGTTCATGTGTTATCTTGTAAACTGTTTTTTTTCAGGATCCGGTAAGTTTGTTCAACCTACATTTACTCTGCATTGATCTGGGTTTCAAAAGTGCAAGCAATTTCCACAAGCGTGACGCAACATCCCTGAAAGTATGCAGTTGCTGCAAAGTGCAGATGTATGACATTTGGCCCAATAGGTCTGCACTCCTAGTGGCATCCCACCCTATTCGCAGGTAGGAAAATATACCGCAGTTAACCCACCTAACAGACCGTACTGCAGACAAACTGAGCAAGGCCTATTCACTTAACATGCTCATCACTGGTCTACTAAAAGAAGCAGGACCACCTAGAGAACGCACAAACACCATAGACTCCGAGGTGAGAGTCAAACCAGCCTCATCACTGCACCAACTCACCTTTCCATTTTTCAATCCTTCTTTCTAAAATGTGTGGATATGCATCCTGAATGTTTGTTTTATTCAAATGAAATTGATATCAAA
>NW_025170629.1:0-1781 GCF_004010195.1 Chiloscyllium plagiosum | reverse complement strand
AGCTCTCCAGTGGCACTCAGATTCCCATTAACAGCAGCTCTCCGGTAGCACTGAGATTCCCATTGACTGTAGCTCTCCAGTGGCCCTGAGATTCCCATTAACAGCAGCTCTCCATTAGCACTGAGATTCCCAGTTACAGTAGCTCTCCGGTAGCACTGAGATTCCCACTAACTGGAGCTCTCCAGTGGCACTGAGATTCCCATTAACAGTAGCTCTCCAATGGCACTGAGATTCCCATTAACAGCAGCTCTCCAGTAGCACTGAGATTCCCTTTAACAGTAGCTCTCTGGTGCTACCGGAGAGCTACTCGTAATGGGAATCTCAGTGCCACTGGAGAGCTACTCTTAATGGGAATCTCAGTGCCACTGGAGAGTGCTGTTAATGGGAATCTCAGTGCCACGAGAGAGCTACTGTTAATGGGAATCTCAGTGACACTGGAGAGCTACTGTTCATGGGAATCTCAGTGCCACTGGAAAGCGACTGTTAATGCAACTCTCAGTATCACTGGAGAGCTACTGTTAATGGGAATCTCAGTGCTACCAGAGAGCAGAAGATAATGGGAATCTCAGTGCCACTGGAGAGCTCCTGTTAATGGGAATCTCAGTGCTACTGGAGAGCTACTGTGAATAAGAATCTCAGTTGCTACCGGAGAGCTACTGTTAATGGGAATCTCAGTGCTACTGGAGAGCTACTGTTAATGGGAATCTCAGTTGCTACCGGAGGGCTACTGTTAATGGGACTCTCAATATCACTGGAGAGCTCCTGTTAATGGGAATCTCAGTACTACTGGAGAGCTACTGTTAATGGGAATCTCAGTTGCTACCGGAGGGCTACTGTTAATGGGAATCTCAGTGCCACTGGAGAGCTCCTGTTAATGGGAATCTCAGTGCTCCTGTACAGCTCCTGTTAATGGGAATCTCAGTTGCTACCGCAGAGCTACTGTTCATGGGAATCTCAGTGCCACTGGAGAGCTACTGTTCATGGGAATCTCAGTGCTACCGGAGAGCTGCTGATAATGGGAATCTCATTGCCACTGGAGAGCTCCTGTTAATGGGAATCCCAGTGCTACTGGAGAGCTCCTGTTAATGTGAATCTCATTGCCACTGGAGAGCTCCTGTTAATGGGAATCTCATTGCCACTGGAGAGCTCCTGTTAATGGGAATCTCAGTGCAAGTAGAGAGCTACTGTTAATGGGAATCTGAGTGTCACAGGAGAGCTACTGTTAATGGGAATCTCACTGCTAACAGAGCGCTACTGTTAGTGGGAATCTCAGTGCTACCAGAGAGCAAAAGCTAATGGGAATCTCAGTGCCTCTAGAGAGCTACTGTTTATGGGAATTGCAGTGCCACTGGAGAGCTACTGTTAGTGGGAATCTCAGTGCTACCAGAGAGCAAAAGCTAATGGGAATCTCAGTGCCTGTACAGAGCTACTGTTACTGGGAATCTCAGTGCTTCAGGAGAGCTACTGTTAATGGGAATCTCATGGCCACTGGAGAGCGACTGTTAGTAGGAATCTCAGTGCTACCGGAGAGCTGCTGTTAATGGGAATCTCAGTGCCACTGGAGAGCTACTGTTAATGGGAATCTCAGTGCCACTGGTTAGTTACTGATAGTGGGACTCTTAGTGCTATTGGAAAGCAACAGTTTATGGGAATCCCAGTGCCACTGGAGAGCTAGTGGTAATGGGACTCTCAGAGCTACTGGAGATCTTCTGATAATGGGAATCTCAGTGCTCCCGGAGAGCGACTGTTAATGGGAATCTCAGTGCTACTGGAGAGCGACT
>NW_025170628.1:0-1781 GCF_004010195.1 Chiloscyllium plagiosum | reverse complement strand
GGGATGGTCACGGGGGCTCAGTGTTGCCTCACCGCACCCGGGTTCGATTCCAGCCTCTGGCGACTGTCTGTGTGGAGTTGGCACATTCTCCCCGTGTCAGCCTCCGCGTGCTCCAGTTCCCACACACTGTCCAAAGATGTGCAGGCTGGGTGGATTAGCCAGCGGAAATGAAGGGATCCAGGGACAGAGAAGGTGGGTGCGATGCTCTGCCGGGGGTCAGTGTGAACCTGATAGGCCGAATGACCTGCTTCCACGTTCTATGATCAATCCAGAAACTCAAATAATGTTCTGGGCCCTGGGCTCCAATCTTGGGGCGACTCTGGGTCATCACTTTGAGAACAGGTTTGGGAATGAACATGGTCCAAGGGGGCAACAGGTTTGCTTTCTGAGGTGTTGAGGGCATGAATCTTCTGTCGAGGAGTTTTGGGGATAAACATACTGAGGGGATGGTTTCTAAGGTATTGAGGGAGCACTATCTGTCAGTGCAGGGTGCAGATGGTCGGAAGATCCAGATACACTGCATAGGACATAGAACAGTACAGCACAGAACAGGGGCTTCAGCCCACGATGTTGTGCCAAACATTGATCCTCATGTAAGGTAAACCTAATGTACGAACCCTCAAAAGATTGTGACCATATGCATGTCCAGCAGCCTCTTAAATATCCCCAATGACCTTGCTTCCACAACTGCTGCTTGCAACGCATTCCATGCTCTCACAACTCTCCGTGTAAAGAACCCACCTCTGACATCCTCTCTATACTTTCCGCCAAACAGCTTAAAACTATAACCCCTGGTGTTAACAATTTCTGCCCTGGGAAAAAAAGTCTCTGGCTATCAACTCTATCTATGCCTCTCATTATCTTGTACACCTCAATTAGGTCCCCTGTCTTCCTTCTTTTTTCCACTGAAAAAAGTCCGGGCTCAGTCAACCTCTCTTTGTTAGATAAGCCCTCCATTCCAGGCAGCATCCTGGTAAACCTCCTCTGAACCCTCTCCAAAGCATCCACATCTTTCCTATAATAGGGCAACCAGAACTGGACACAGTATTCCAAGTGCGTTCTAACCAAAGTTTTATAGATCTGCATCGAGATCTCACGACTCTTAAACTCAATCCTCCTGTTAATGAAAGCCAAAACACCATATGCTTTCTTAACATACCTGTCCACTTGGGTAGACATTTTAAGGGATCTATGTACCTGCACACCAAGGTCCCTCTGTTCCTCCACACTGCCAAGAATCCTGTCTTTAATCCTGTACTAAGCTTTCAAATTTGACCTTCCAAAATGCATCATTTCGCATTTATCCAGGTTGAACTCCATCTGCCACCTCTCAGCCCATCTCTGCATCCTGTCAATGTCCCGTTGCAGCCACCAACAGCCCTCCATACTGTCAACGACACCTCCAACCTTTGTGTTGTCTGCAAACTTGCTAACCCATCCTTCAATCCCCTCATCCAAGTCATTAACAAAAATTACAAACAGTAGAGGCCCAAGGACAGATCTCTGTGGAACACCACTCACCACAGACTTCCAGGCAGAATATTTCCCTTCTACTACCACTCGCTGTCTTCTGTAGGCCTGCCAATTCTGGATCCAGAAAGCTACGTTTCCCTATATCCCATTCCTCCTGACCTTCTGAATGAGCCTACCAGGGGGAACATTATCAAATGCTGAAAATGTGTTGCTGGAAAAGCGCAGCAGGTCAGGCAGCATCCAGTAAACAGGAGAATCGACGTTTCGGGCATAAACCCTTCTTCAGGAATTAGGAAAGTTTGTCCAGC
>NW_025170627.1:0-1781 GCF_004010195.1 Chiloscyllium plagiosum | reverse complement strand
TACCGTGTTACAGTGATAATGAGTTAGTGTTACCTTGTTACAGTGTCATATTGCTACAGTGTTTCCGTGTTACAGTGTTACCATGTTACAGCGTTACCATTTTTCAGTGATAATGTGTTAGTGTTTCCGTGTTACAGTGTCATATTGCTACAGTGTTTCCGTGTTACAGTGTTACCATGTTACAGTGTTACCATGTTACAGTGATAATGTGTTCATGTTACAATGTTTCTGTGTCACAGTATTTCCATGTTACAGTGTCATATTGTTACAGTGTTTCCATGTTACCGTGTTATATTGTTATAGTGGGAAAGTGTTACAGTGTTACCATGTTACAGTGTCATATTGTTATAGTGTTTCCGTGTTACAGTGTCACCATGTTACAGCGTTACCATTTTACAGTGATAATGTCTTAGTGTTACCGTGTTACAGTGTCATATTGTTACAGTGTTTCCATGTTACAGTGTCATATTGTTACAGTGTTTCCATGTTACAGTGTTACAGGGATACTGTGTACAATGATACCGTGTTACAGTGTTTCCATGTTACAGTGTTATATTGTTACAGTGATAATGTGTTAGTGTTACCGTGTTACAGTGTCATATTGTTACAGTGTTTCCATGTTACAGTGTTACAGGGATACTGTGTATATTGATACCGTGTTACAGTGTTTCCATGTTACAGTGTTATATTGTTACAGTGGGGAAGTGTTACGGTGTTACCATGTTACAGCATTACCATTTTACAGTGATAATGCGTTCGTGTTACAGTGTCATATTGTTACAGTGTTTCTGTGTTACAGTATTTCCATGTTACCGTGTCATATTGTTAGTGTTTCCATGTTACAGTGTTACAGGGATACTGTGTTACAGTGTTACCATGTTACAGTGTCATATTGTTACAGTGTTTCCGTGTTACAGTGTTACCATGTTATAGCGTTACCATGTTGCAGTGATAATGTGTTCGTGTTACCGTGTTACAGTGTCATATTGTTACACTGTTTGTGTGTTACAGTATTGCCTTGTTACAGTGTCATATTGTTACAGTGTTTCCGTGTTACAGTGTTACAGGGATACTGTGTACAATTATACCGTGTTACAGTGTTTCCATGTTACAGTGTTATATTGTTACAGTGGGAAGGGGTTACGGTGTTACCATGTTACAGAGTTACCATGTTACAGTGATAATGTGTTAGTGTTACCGTGTTACAGTGTCATATTGTTACAGTGTTTCCTTGTTACAGTCTTACCATGTTACAGCGATAATGTGGTAGTGTTAACGTGTTACAGTGTCATATTGTTACAGTGTTTCTGTGTTACAGTGTTACCATGTTACAGCGTTGCCATTTTGCAGTGTTAATGTGTCAGTGTTACCGTGTTACATTGTCATATTGTTACAGTATTTCCATGTTACAGTGTCATATTGTTACACTGTTTCCATGTTACAGTGTTACAGGGATACAGTGTACAATGATACCGCGTTACAGTGTTTCCATGTTACAGTGCTATATTGTTACGGTGGGAAAGTGTTATGGTGTTACCATGTTACAGAGTTACCATGTTACAGTGATAATGTGTTAGTGTTACCGTGTTACAGTATCATATTGTTACAGTGTTTCTGGGTTACAGTGTTACGATGTTACAGCATTACCATGTTACAGTGTTAATGTGTTAGTGTTACCGTGTTACAGTGTCATATTGTTACAGTGTTTCCACGTTACAGTATTACAGGGATACTGTTTTACAGTGTAACCATGTTACAGTGTCATATTGTTACAGTGTTTC
>NW_025170626.1:0-1781 GCF_004010195.1 Chiloscyllium plagiosum | reverse complement strand
TCAATACCTCAGAGAGTTCCATCATTACGTCAGAAAGTGCTCCCTCAATACCTCAGAAACTGCTCCATTAATACCTCAGATAGTTCTCCATCAGTACCTCTGATAGTGCCTCCTCAGTACGTCAGATAGTGCTCGCTCAATACCTCAGAAAGTGTCCCCTCAGTACCTGAGAAAGTGCTACCTCAATACCTCAGAAAGTGCACACTCAATACCTAAGATAGTTCTCCTACAATCCCTCAGATAGTTCTCCCTCAAAACCTCTGAAAGTGCTCGCTCAATACCTCAGATAGGTCTCTCTCAATACCTCACATAGTGCTCCACAATACCTCATATAGATCTCCCTCAATACCTCAGATAGTTCTCCCTCAATACTTTAGATAGTTCTCCCTCAATACCTCTGAAAGTGCTCCCTCAATTCCTTAGATAGTTCTCCCTCAATGCCTCCGACAGTGCTCCCACAATACCTCAGATAGTTCTCCCTCAATATCTCAGATAGTGCTTCCGCAGTAACTCAGAAAATGCTCCCTCAATACTCCAAAAAGTGCTCCCTCAGTACCTCAGATAGTACTCACTCAGAACCTCAGCTAGTGCTTCCTCAGTACGTCAGAAAGTGCTCCCTCAATACCTCAGAAACTGCTCCCTCAGTACCTCAGATTGTTCTCCCACAGTACCTCAGAAAGTGCTCCCTAAATACCTCAGAAAGTGCTCCCTCAGTACCTCAGATATTGCTCCCTCAATGCCTCTGATAGTGCTCCCTTAATCCCTCAGAAAGTGCTCCCTCGGTACCTCAGATAGTTCTCCCTCAGTACCTCTGATAGTTCTCCCTCAGTACCTCAGAGAGAGCTTCCTCAATACCTCAGAACTAGTTCCCTCAGTACCTCAGATAGTGGTCCCTCAATACCTCAGAAAGTGCTCCCTCAGTACCTCAGAAAGTGCTTCCTCAATACCTCAGAAAGTGATCCATCAATACGACAGATAGTTCTCCCTCAGTACCTCAGAGAATGCTTCCTCAATATCTCAGAAAATGCTCCCTCAATACCTCAGAAAGTGCTTCCTCAATACCTCAGAAAGTGCTCCCTCTGTACCTCAGAAAGTGGTCCACCAATACCTCAGAAAGTGCTTCCTCAATACCTCAGAAAGTTCTTCCTCAGTACCTCAGATAGTGCTCCATCTATACCTCAGAAAGTGTTCCCTCAATACCTCAGAAAGTGCTTACTCAATACCTCAGATAGTGCTCCATCAATGCCTCAGAAAGTGCTTCCTCTGTACCTCAGAAAGTGCTATTTCAGTACATCAGATAGTGCTCCCTCAATACCTTAGAAAGTGCTCCCTCAGTACCTCAGATAGTTCTCCCTCAATGCCTCAGATAGTGCTCCCGCAATACCTCAGAAATTTCTCCCTCAATACCTCAGATAGTTCTCCCTCAGTACCTCTGATAGTGCTCCTCAATACCTCATATAGTTCTCCCTCAATACCTTAGATAGTGCTCCCTCAATACCTCTGTATGTGCTCCCTCAATACCTTAGATAGTTCTCCCTCAATGCCTCACACAGTGCTCCCACAATACCTCAGTAAGTTCTCCCTCAATATCTCTGATAGTGCTCCCGCAGTACCTCAGAAAGTGCTCCCTCAATACTTCAGAAAGTGGTCCCGCAATACCTCAGATAGTACTCACTCAGAACCTGAGTGGGCGGCACGGTGGCACAGTGGTTAGCACTGCTGCCTCACAGCGCCTGAGACCCAGGTCAATTGTCGCCTCAGGCGACTGACTGTGTGGAGTT
>NW_025170625.1:0-1781 GCF_004010195.1 Chiloscyllium plagiosum | reverse complement strand
TGACCATGACCCCTGACCCTCACTGTCCGTGTCCCTCTCCCCTCACTGACCGTGACCCCTTTCCCTCACTGACCGTGATCCCTGACCCTCACTGACCGTGTCACCCGTGACCCCCCTCCCCTCACTGACCGTGACCCTCCTCCCCTCACTGACCGTGATCCCTGACCCTCACTGACCGTGACCCCCCTCCCCTCACTGACCGTGACCCTCCTTCCCTCACTGACCGTGATCCCTGACCCTCACTGACCGTGACCCCTGACCCTCACTGACCGTGTCCCCTGACCCTCACTGACTGTGACCCCTGACCCTCACTGACCGTGACCCCCCTCCCCTCACTGACCGTGACCCCTGACCCTCACTGAGCGTGACCCCTGACCCTCACTGACCGTGTCCCCTGACCCTCACTGACCGTGACCCCTGACCCTCACTGACCATGTCCCTCTCCCCTCACTGACCGTGACCCCTGACCCTCACTGACCGTGTCACCATCCCCTCACAGACCGTGACCTCTCTCCACTCACTGCCCGTGACCCCTGAACCTCACTGACCGTGACCCCTGACCCTCACTGACCGTGACCGCTGACCATCACTGACCGTGACCCCTGACCCTCACTGACCGTGTCACCCTCCCCTCACTGACCGTGACCCCTGATCATCACTGACCGTGACCCCTGACCCTCACTGACCGTGGCCCCTCTCCCCTCACTGACCGTGTCACCCTCACCTCACTGACCGTGACACCTGACCCTCACTGACCGTGACCCCTGACCCTCACTGACCGTGACCCCCCTCCCCTCACTGACCGTGACCCCTCTCCCCTCATTGACCGTGTCACCCTCCCCTCACTGACCGTGACACCTGACCCTCACTGACCGTGACCCCTGACCCTCACTGACCATGAACCCTGACCCTCACTGACCGTGTCCCTCTCCCCTCACTGACCGTGTCCCCCTTCCCTCACTGACCGTGATCCCTGACCCTCACTGACAGGTGACCCCTGACCCTCACTGACCGTGTCCCCTGACCCTCACTGACCATATCCCTCTCCCCTCACTGACCGTGACGCCTGCCCCTCACTGACCGTGACCGCTGACCATCAGTGACCGTGACCCCTGACCCTCACTGAACTTGACCCCCCTCCCCTCACTGACCGTGATCCCTCCCCTCTCACTGACCGTGTCACCATCCCCTCACTGACCATGACCTCTCTCCTCTCACTGCCCGTGACCCCTGACCCTCACTGACCGTGACCGCTGACCATCAGTGACCGTGACCCCTGACCCTCACTGACCTTGACCCCCCTCCCCTCACTGACCGTGATCCCTCCCCTCTCACTGACCGTGTCACCATCCCCTCACTGACCGTGACACCTGACCCTCACTGACCGTGACCCCTGACCCTCACTGACCATGACCCCTGACTCTCACTGACCGTGTCCCCCTCCCCTCACTGACGGTGAACCCTGACCCTCACTGACCGTGACCCCCTTCCCCTCACTGACCGTGATCCCTGACCCTCAGTGACCGTGACACCTGACCCTCACTGACCGTGACCCCTGACCCTCACTGACCATGACCCCTGACCCTCACTGACCGTGTCCCTCTCCCCTCACTGACCGTGATCCCTGACCCTCACTGACCATGTCCCTCTCCCCTCACTGACCGTGTCACCCTCCCCTCACAGACCGTGACCTCTCTCCCCTCACTGACCGTGACCCCTGACCATCACTGACCGTGACCCCTGACACTCACTGACCGTGTCCCTCTCCCCTCACTGACCGT
>NW_025170624.1:0-1781 GCF_004010195.1 Chiloscyllium plagiosum | reverse complement strand
ACTGAGCTCAGTCTGGGCTGTGTGTGAGCTGTATCATATTGATTACTTTTATCATATTTACGTATATTTGGAAATAGTTCGATTAATTTTAGTATACTTATTTACATTTTGATTAATCTTAGTCTCCTTCGGTGTAATTGGATATATTTTGATCCACCATCTTGTATTTTGATGTATCTTACGATATTGGGATATATTATTTTTAATTCTTCGGTAATTAAATGTCATTTACGGGACATTGATACATTTTCGTATATTTCGGTACATTTTGTAGTATTTTACTGTATTTTAGGTATTTGAATATATTTTACTGTATTTTGCTGTGTATTAGAATAACTGGACATACTTTACTGTATTTTAACATATTTGGGTATATTTGAACATACTTTGCTGTATTTTAGTATATTTGGATATACATTACTGTATTTCAGTATGTTGGGTATATTTGGATATACGTTACGGTATTTTAGTATGTTGGGTATATTTGGATATATTTTACCTAGATTTAGTATATTTGGGTATATTTTACTGTAATTTAGTATATTTGGGTATATTTGGAAATATGTTACTGTAATTTAGTATATTTGGGTATATTTAGGAATATCTTACTGTAATTTAGTATATTTGGGTATATTTTACTGTAATTTAGTATATTTGGGTATATTTGGGTATATTTGGGTATATTGTACTGTAAATTAGTATATTTGGGTATATTTTACTGTAATTTAGTATATTTGGGTATATTTGGAAATATCTTACTGTAATTTAGTATATTTGGGTATATTTGGGTATATTTGGGTTTATTTGGGAATATTTGGGAATATTTTACTGTAATTTAGTATATTTGGGTATATTTGGGTATATTTTACTGTAATTTCGTATATTTGGGTATATTTGGAAATATCTTAGTGTAATTTAGTATATTTGGGTATATTTGGGAATATTTTACTGTAATTTAGGATATTTGGGTATATTTGGGAATATTTTACTGTAATTTAGTATATTTGGGTATATTTTACTGTAATTTAGAATATTTTGGGTATATTTGGATATATTTTACTGTAATTTAGTATATTTGGGTATATTTTACTGTAATTTAGTATATTTGGGTATATTTGGGTATATTTTACTGTAATTTAGTACATTTGGGTATATTTTACTGTAATTTAGTATATTTGGGTATATTTGGAAAGAATTTACTGTAATTTAGTATATTTGGGTATATTTTACTGTAATTTAGTATATTTGGGTATATTTGGATATATTGTACTGTAATTTAGTATATTTGGGTATATTGTACTGTAATTTAGTATATTTGGGTATATTTTACTGTAATTTAGTATATTTGTGTATATTTGGATATATTTTACTGTAATTTAGTATATTTGGGTATATTTTACTGTAATTTAGTATATTTGGGTATATTTGGATATACTTTGTGGTATTGTAGCACATTTGGGTATATTTCGATATACTTCGATGTATTTTAGTATACTTGGATATACTCTGATGTATTTTAGTCTATTTGGATATATTTCAGCATATTTTAATGCATTTAAGGAGATCTGGGCATATTTTGCAGTAATTGTTTTTTTTTACAATATATATGAGTATAATTTAAAATAGTTTAATGTATTTTCATATATTTGTGTATATTTTACTCTATTTTGACGCGCTTTAGTATATCGGTGTACATCTCACTGTAACGTGACGTACATTAGTATATCGGTGTACATCTCACTGTAATGTGACGTACATTAGCGTATCGGTGTGTATCACGC
>NW_025170623.1:0-1781 GCF_004010195.1 Chiloscyllium plagiosum | reverse complement strand
TAGTAACCAGATCCCACTATCATAAGTAACAGACTGAAGCAGAAATAAAGAGAAAGGTGAATGAGTTAAGGTTCAGATAGGGGACACCCTGATTGACGTCATGCTGTAGGAAAAAAAAACGCTTAACAGGCAGCGGGTCAGACAGCAGTGTTTAACCCTGAAAGGGTAAGGGACATGTAACAAAAAGACAAGTGGATAAAACATATATATCTGGATGTACATTCTGAAAAGGAGGCTGTGGTCTATTCCTGAGTTTTATTATCTGAAAGATAGAATCCTAAGACGGAAATGGAGAATATGGCAGGTTTGTGAAGTGGTGAAATGGTCCAAAGTGCACCAGGTTGTTTTGTTGGTAGCATACAGACACGAAATGTTAAGGGTTGCGCATGAGCTAACTGTGTTGGAGACGGTTGTGTACATGGATCACAATCCTCTTGCATTCTTGGAACGCTTTAAGGACAAGTATATACGACGATTGCGTTGTTGTCTTTTATTACAGACTTTTAATTTACATATCATACATGTTGTGAGTCATAAGAATGCAATTGTGGATGCATTATCATGGATTTAACTGTATATAAGAATGTTAACTATTCAATGTTACATTTATGTGGGAAGAAGTTAATTTGAACTTTGATTTAAGTCATATGTTTGTCATGAAATTGTGGTTAAGGAATATAGAAATGAAAACGAATCCATCCTTTGTTTATGATGTTTCATTTTTTCTGAAGAGGGAATGTATCATAAGGGTGTAGCGGTGCGCTGTATCTATAAAAGTGTTCAAAAGCTAGCAAGGATTGACAAAGCTCAGAGTTCTGACTAAGGTAATAATGTCACACTTGATCGAAATGAATAGCAATAAATGGGTTGCCATGAAACAAAAAAAAATTGAAATTCGGCCAATCTGATTACATTGTGACCAAGAACCAAAATCTAATCGAATTTGGATTTAATATTTGATAATATTCAAACCAGTTAAACTATCTGATGTTTTGCGGTAAAGAACTGGACATTTTAACAGTTTGGGGAAGAACTGCCAAAGACCATCAAACGGAGATTGCCAGCTGAAGAGGTCTCTGAAAGATACTTTTCTATATGGAGTTTGCTGAGCAGAGCATCGAAACCCACCTGGAGAGAATCGATAGCGAAAGATTTACAAGGGGCAATCGAACAAAGCTAACTGGTCGTGAAACGTGATTATATTTTATTTCGTAAATCTTTATAGTGCTTTTTTAAAGTCGGTTTGTAATCTGGGATGGGAGCTAAAAGCTAGTTTGAAGAGAAAGGAGTTGTAAATATCTGTTGGATTGAATATTCGCTCTTGGACGTAAACAATAAAGTTGTTAATTTTTGCTTTCAACATTAATCTCTGAGATAGTTCTTTGTCTCTGGAATTTGAACAGATGACAGCAAGAGGGGAACCTTTACCGTGTTGCTGGTTTACATTTGCAGTGGATTTTACCCCGTGCTGTAACAATGAATTTAAGGTGCCCAGTATTTATCCTTGTAATATTGACACTTTTCCAAACATCACAATATATATTTCCCTAAGTTGTCCCGCTCTTGTAGCCGTCTCCACACTGAATACTGCTGGGAAATACTTGTTTAGTATCTAATAGATCTCTTGAGGTTCCCACACAAAGACAGCCTTATTCATCTTTATGTGGCCCTATTACCTCTCTCTTCATCTTTTGCCATTAATGTGTTTGCAGAATTTCTTCAATGTCTTGTTAACACTATTTCCAAATTCATCTTATGTGCCCTTTTAAAAGCCTAGATTT
>NW_025170622.1:0-1781 GCF_004010195.1 Chiloscyllium plagiosum | reverse complement strand
CCCCCAATCGCCTTCCCACCCCCCACATGGCATGGAGTTCAAGTCACCCTCTGGGACAGGAGGACAGGGACGGAGTGGAGCCTGGGGGGAGAGAGAGAGAGAGAAAGAGACAGTGTGAGAGAGACAGTGTGAGAGAGAGACAGACAGAGACAGACAGACAGACTAGAATAAAACCCAGTGAGAGAACACACTCAGAAAGCGGAATAAACAAATACCTGGTGCGGGGGGGAGACAGAACGACAGGGAGGGAGAGAGAAAAAGCCCATGGAGAGGGAGAGCGATAGAGAGATTGGGAAAGACTGAACGATTAAAAAATTCCAGGAAAAAGAGTGAGGAGGAAGAGAGTAATAGGAAGGGGATCTCCAGGGGAACATGACCAGGATGGAGATGGGAAGGATGGAGAGAGCTGGGGATTGAAGGAAAGATGTAGGGAAGAGAGAGGGAACACGGGAATGTAGATGGGAGCTGCAGTGAGTGACGGAGGCAGTATCATCTGTGGGATCAGACTGTGCAGCAACTCCCTCTCCAACCTTTCTGCCCCTTTGTCTCCCCCCTCCAGCCCAGAGCTCGCCCCTTATGGTAACAATCCCAGAGACAGCCTGAACCCCACAATTCTTTTCCGTCTGCGTTCTGTGTCTGTGTCTGTGTCTGTGTGTGTGTGTCTGAGTGTTGTGTGTGTATCTGCGTGTGTAAATGAACAACAAGGAGACAGGATGGTTTCTGATTATTCTCTCTCTCTGGTTCCAGCTCTTGTCTGATGATTCCTCACGGCAGAATGATTGGATTCTCTCTGTCTCTTCATCGTCCGAGTTTCAGCTCCCAAATCAAATCCCCTCCTCGGGGGGAGAGACTGTTGTAATGTAGGCCACTCTGCAGGTGGTTTGAGACACAGCAAGATCCCACAAGTAGCATTACTCTGATATTAGAACAAGTCTTTAGGTGGAGTTTCTCATTTAAGGTTTTGATTCTCTCCTTGTTAGAAACTTACTGGGGATTGATGTATTTGTGTCGAATCCCAGGCCCCGGTTATTTTAACCCCAGGCTTCAAATCTGTTTTAAAATTGACAGGGCCGCAATCCGAAAGACAGTTAACCAGAGACTCCTAAAACCCAGGGTCCCCCAGAGGAGATTAAACGTCCGGGTAAATAAACACACAACTCACATGGGCCCCCACGGGATGCAGCCTGTCGACCAGGCCTCAGGCCTCAGGCCCGTGCTCCCCCTCTGGAGGTTGTTCTTTCCTGGCCTCGAACATTTTGGATCTTCATGTTGCAGTTTTCCAAACAAAAGTTCTTCAGAATAAAAGAGAAAAGATGCGTTGAAAGGGAGAGCGAGAGCATTTTGAAGGCAAGTTACACAGCAAGATCCCAGGTTTAAACGCACCCCGCCCATACCCAATGTATCAATGTATCTGACACAGTCAGCAGTGAGGATGGAACATTGTGTAGGAGTAGATCTTCCCAGGGATTGGAGGGGGATAGTGAGGGAAAGGCATCAGATTATTACACTCTGCAGTGACCTGGGATCAATTGCCTTTCACTGAAAACAGTTCCCAACTTGTATGTGCCTTAGCTCCCTCCAGTCTGAAACCCTCATTACCCACTATCCTGTCTCCTGTCTCTGAGCCAATGATGTCTTCATTCTGTTACTGACCCTTCAGTCCCACAGGCATCAATTTTTCTCATAATTTCACTTGGAGACCTTCTCTCATCGACGTGAAGGAATTGGACCCTGACAATTCCATTTATACTGTCTCCCATCAATCTTCATAGGATCCATAT
>NW_025170621.1:0-1781 GCF_004010195.1 Chiloscyllium plagiosum | reverse complement strand
CTGTGCTCTTCCAGCACCACTAATCCAGAATATGTTTTGAAGGGGTTTGGTCTGGTCCATAACATCACTGTAACAGTTTTTCTGTAATTAAAGAATAAAAATCATGTATTTAGAAAGATGAACAGAATCTAAACTTGTTTTTGTCAATATGCACTGGATAAGAAAAAGCTGTTCCTTATGAGTGTTTGAAAATTCTAAATTCATCACCTGCTTAATTATTGCAAAGCATATGAGAATGTTTAGACTTACAAAAGGTGCAAAACTGTAGCAAAAGGTGGTGCAAGCTGAGAAGGTATTGAATGTGGGTTTACATCTCCTGAAGTAGACAACCATCATCCAAAAGACTTAATTCAATTGCTGCACTCCAGTGGGAAGAGCATATGTTTCCTCAACTGGGAAGTGATTGAGTTATTGAAAATGCACGTTACGATCAAATGTTGTTTATCTTGTATGATGTGCATGAGCGTCAAGACTTATTTGCTTTATCCTTCCGAGACTACATGAAATCTCTTATCAACAATTTTTTTTTGTTCATGGTTAAGGGTTTTATTGTCAACTTTGCCTTTGATTTTGCCATTTTAGGAGGGGAAGCCAATCTCCTGGAGTAAAGGATGAGTACGTGCTGGCAATTGCTTTTTGATAAAATTGCTTTAACTCTGAGGAAATATATTATTCTTATTCACGACAGCATTGCACAACTTTCCATTTTTGAAACATCTTCATCTGACTAATATAAATTATGAATGTTGTCACAATGCAAAAGCCTGAGAAATAACAGAAAGAGTAAACTGTACGACCCCTCAAATTTATCCAACTATTCAACACAATCATGGTTCATCTCAGAGTCATAGAATCGTACAGCAGACAACCAGACCTTTCAGCTTACCATGTCTTTGTCAACCATCAAACACAATAATCCTATTCACCCGCACTTCTTTCTTTGACAAAAATCTCATTTTTCTGATTCTACCATCTTCTCCCAAATCACCTGCCATTGGCAAGTTGTTCAGGGGCTGGGAAACTTTAGCCCCTGACAAGCAAGAAATCGGCATCAAAATAGCACCTTTTGCAATCTCACAATGTCTTAAAGCTTTTCCATAGGCTAAATGTACCCAAATTGTGGTCACTTTCCCCGATATGGTCACCCACTGTCACTGACCAAACAGATGCAAAGTATTTATTCAACTCCCTGACCGTTCCTCATTACTATTTCCTCAGCCTCATTCTCAAAGTGGCCTCGTTTCACTATGGCCTTGCCATTCCTTTTGTAGACCTTAAGGTACTTTTACTGTCCATTTTTATAGCCAGGTTTACACCCAAAGTTTATTTCTAAACAAACCATGGCTCCAGAAAGCATTACAAATTGATCATCAAAAGCCATGACACACACAGATCCCAAACCCACCTCCACTAAATCAAATTTCAAACTCTAAAATAAATACATATAAATCTCACCTTACCCGATAGCCTCCAGCTCTCCATTACAGATTTTGCTCCCTAGGCTGCTTGCATCTTCAAGTTGTTCCTGATAAACTATGTTTGAAGATAGTTCCTTTCCAACTTATTAAATAAAACAAATAAACATGACTTCCTTACCATATGGCTTTTCGTAGTTTCAAGTCTTCTTCCAAATATGCCTCTCCCTGCAACCCCCATCCTGGATCATTGTTTGATTACATTCACTTTGAGTCAATCATCATTTTTGTTGGAGAATGACCCATTCGAGTCAGAAATGTCATTTGGACTGTAACAAGGAATGAGAACAACAATAGTTACCATCT
>NW_025170620.1:0-1781 GCF_004010195.1 Chiloscyllium plagiosum | reverse complement strand
TGAGACTGTAACACAGAGCCGGGCTGAGACTGTCACACAGAACCGGGCTGTGACTGTCACAGAGAGCCGGACTGAGACTGTCACACCAGGCCAGACTGAGACTGTCACACACAATCGGGCTGAGACTGGGACTGTCACAAACAGTCGGGCTGAGACTGTCACACTGAGCCGGGCTGAGACTGTCACACAGAGTCGGGTTGAGACTGTCACACAGTGACTGCATGAGACTGTCACACAGAGCCAGACTGAGACCGTCAAACAGAATCGGCTAAGATTGTCACACAGAGCCGGACTGAGACTGTCACACAGAGTCGGGTTGAGTCTGTCACACAGAGCCGGACTGAGACTGTCACACAGAGCCGGACTGAGACTGTCACACAGAACCGGACTGTAACTGTCACATAGAGCCAGACTGAGACTGTCACACTCAGTCGGGCTGAGACTGTCACACAGAGCCAGAATGAGACTGTCACCAGAACCGGGCTGAGACAGTCACAAAGAGCCAGACTGGGACTGTTGCACAGAACCGGGCTGAGACTGTCACACTGAGCAAGACTGCGACTGTCACACAGAACCGGGCTGAGACTGTCAAACAGAGCCAGACTGAGACTGTCACACAGAACCGGGTTGAGACTGTCAAACAGAGCCAGACTGAGACTGTCACACAGAACCGGGCTGAGACTGTCACACAGAGCCGGGCTGAGACTGTCACAAAGAGACTGGCTGAGCATGTCACACAGAGCCATGCTCAGACTGTCACACCGAGCCGGACTGAGACCGTCACTGAGCCAGTCTGAGACCGTCACACAGAGTCAGAATGACACTGTCACACAGAACCGGGCTGAGACTGTCACACAGAGCTGGGCTGAGACTGTCACACAGAACCGGGCTGAGACTGTCACACAGAGCCAGACTGAGACTGTAACACTGATCTGGGCTGAGACTGTCACACAGAGCCGGGCTGAGACTGTTACACCGCGCCAGACTGAGACTGTCACACTGAGCCTGGCTGAGACTGTCACACAGAGCCGGGCTGAGACTGTCACACCACGCCAGACTGAGACTGTCACACAGATCTGGGCTGAGACTGTAACACAGAGCTGGGCTGAGACTGTCACACAGAGCTGGGCTGAGACTGTCACACAGAGTCGGGCTGAGACTGTCACACAGACCCGGGCTGAGACTGTAACAGAGAGCCGGGCTTAGACCGTCACACAGAGCCAAGCAGAGACCGTCACACAGAACCAGGCTTAAACCGTCACAAAGAGCCAGGCAGAGACCGTCACACAGAGTCGGGCTGAGACTGTAACACAGAGCCGGGCTGAGACTGTAACACTGAGCCAGACTAAGACTGCAACACAGAGCTGGGCTGAGACTGTCACACAGAACCGGGCTGTGACTGTCACACAGAGCCGGACTGAGACTGTCACACAGAGCCAGACGGAGACTGTCACACACAGTCGGGCTGAGACTGTCATACAGAGCTGGTCTGGGATTGTCACACACAGTCGGGCTGAGACTGTCACACAGAGCCGGGCTGAGACTGTCACACAGAGCCGGGTTGAGACTGTCACACAGTGACTGCATGAGACTGTCACACAGAGCCAGACTGAGACTGTCACACACAGTCGGGCTGAGACTGTCACACAGAGTCGGGCTGAAACTGTCACACAGATATGGGCTGAGACTGTCACTCAGAGCCGGGCTGAGACTGTCACAAAGAGCTGGGCTGAGACTGTCACACAGAGCCGGGTTGAGACTGTCACACTGAGCAAGACTGC
>NW_025170619.1:0-1781 GCF_004010195.1 Chiloscyllium plagiosum | reverse complement strand
TCCTTCAGGTGGAAGATCAACAGGTTTCGGACCACGCAGAGAGCGTCCTTCACCGAGTTGATGATCCTCCAGGCACAGTTGATGTTCGTCTCGGTGTGCGTCCCAACAGGCCGTACAGCACGGAGTCCCGCGTCACGGCGCTGCTCGGGACGAACCTCGACAGACACCACTGCATTCCTCTCCAGACTTCCTCTGCGTAGGCACATTCCAGAAGGAGGTGTGTGACAGTTTCGTCCCCCCCCCGCAGCCGCTTCGAGGGCAGCGTGCTGAGAGTCCGGGCGTGCATAAAGGATCTCACAGGCAGAGCCCTTCTCACCACCAGCCAAGCCATGTCTTGGTGCTTGTTGGAAAGTTCTGGCGATGAGGCATTCTCCCAAATGGCTTTGACAGTCTGCTCAGGGAACCGCTCGATAGGATCCGCCCTCTCCTTTTCCCGAAGGGTCTCAAGGACACTACGTGCTGACCACTTCCTAATGGACTTGTGGTCAAAGGTGTTTTTCTTGATAAATTTCTCCACGAAGGACAGGTGGTACGGACCGGTCCAACTACTCGGAGCGTTCCGCGGCAGCGAGGCCAGGCCCATCCTTCGCAACACCGGGGACCGGTTTGGCGCCTTTTTTGTTTCCGTTTGTGTTTAATGGTCACAAGATTCCATTCAGGAACAGAAATGGGCAGATTCCAGGAGGTGAGGTAAAGGGTACACTTTTAACGTAGAAGTAAATAAAATCGAGTATTCACGCATTCTTCTGTGTTTAACCTCTCTACTTTTCGGAATATATTGGCGGGCTTTTAAAGTTGTAAAAAAGCGGTTGATGACTTGGCCCCGTTACTTTCTGCCCTCCTCCATCCCGGGCTGGCCTGCAGTTCCCGGTGGGCCGTGTTCACAGGCTCCTGAGAAAGGGTAACTATGCTGAGCGTGTGGGTGCCGGAGCGCCGGTCTATCTGGCTGCGGTGCTGGAGTATCTGACGGCTGAAATCCTGGAGCTGGCCGGCAACGCGGCCCGGGACAACAAGAAGACCCGCATCATCCCCAGGCACCTGCAGCTGGCCGGGGCAAATCAGGGTACTTCTGAAAACTTACTAACTTTCACACATAGGCATAAATGTTTTGGTTCCATGTATCTATGCTGGAAGTCTTTGAAAACAGACCTAAGCCTAACTAACCAGAACAGAGAGCATTCTTACAAATCTTATAGCAACTAGTTAAAACTAAATGTCTTTGGTATTTTTAACACTTAATTAGGACAATGGGAAATATAAGAGGAAAAACAGAATTTCAGAAAGAAAGCACGAGATACAATGAATAACAGAATTCAAACTGACTCACAGACAAAGCCAGCCTGAGAGGCCTGAAGGAGTCTAGCAATTAACTTTGGAACGTGAATGACGAGGATACATAGAAAGATGGCAAGGATGAGTGATTATAGTATCTGTTCAAAGCTATGAGGTCATGGGAAGCTGAAGCCTGTTAAAGGAATGCCTGTCATTGATTCGGTGTCTTATAGGATTGGGTTTACGAAGTATGAGGGAGGATCAAAGTGGTCAAGTTGTATGCGAATGTTATCAGCAAATTTATAAAAATACTGCTTTGTTATAAATTGTGTGTCATGATCTCCCTTTTCGGACTGGTCTCTGGAGAGGATCCTTTGTCCCTGCTTGAACTAGGTTTTGCATGAATAAACCTCCACTTGCTTGAGTTCTGCCTGCCTGCTGAGTTTGCAATCCCTTTCGGGGGAAAAGGCTCTGACAACAACAACTACCTCTTTGATCTTTAAGGTGCC
>NW_025170618.1:0-1781 GCF_004010195.1 Chiloscyllium plagiosum | reverse complement strand
TACTGCCTTTATACTCTTGTAAGGATTCACTCGCTCTACCTTGTCTATACCTGACATATGTTTCCTTCTCTTTCTTAAGTAAACCCTCAATTGCTTTCGTCATCCAGCATTCCTTACACCTAACAACCTTTCTATTCACCCTAACAGGAATATACTATCATTGGACTCTCGTTAACTCATTTTTTGTGTTTTCCCATTTTCCAGCCGTCCCTTTCCCTGTGAACATCTGCCCCCAATCAGCTTTTGAAAGTTCTTGCCTAATACCGTCAAAATTAGCCTTCCTCCGATTTAGAACTTTCACTTTTAGATCTGGTCTCTCCTTTTTCATCACTAATTTAAAGCTAATAGAATTATGGTCACTGGCCCCAAAGTGCTCCCCCACTGACACCTCAGTCACCTGTCCTGCCTTATTTCCCAAGAGTAGGTCAAGTTTTGTACCTTCTCTAGTGGGTACATCCACATACTGAATCAGAAAACTTTCTTGTACACACTTTATAAATTCCTCTCCACCTAACTCTTAAGACAATGGCAGTCCCAGTCTATGTTAGGAAAGTTAAAATCCCCTCCCATAACCATCCAATTAAATCCGTCCATTTATTTCCCAACTTCCTTCCTGTCTTCTCAGTAGCTTCATTAGCTGACACTGTGTGTTGGGGATCTCAGTATGCTCATTCTCATTGGGTATGGTATTGCCCTGTGGGTAGGAGGTTTACTTGATTTCTCTGGACCAGAGCTGCATTTTCAATTCTAACTCCGGTATTTCCCTTTTTCCGTCCCTTGGTTCCTTACGGATGGAATTGAATTCCCGCTCTGTCCCTAAGAATTGCCCTCGACAGCACATTATCGCTGTGAACTCCTCGAGTTTGGAAGCACGTTTCCCTTGAGTTCTGATAAAATTATCCCAATACTTCTGCCCTGGGGATCCAGGGCCCATTTCATCGCTACAACAAAATTCTGCCCACGTGGACCGCTTTTTCTAACTAATATACTGTCTCAGTGTTGTTACCCATACTCTACTCTCGTGTCATTCTCTGCCATTTTCAATTAAACTATGGGGTATAAGGGGTGGATAAGACTGAGGGTATGGCTTTCGTTATGATCTGGTCCTAATCACATCGGGTGTCTACTGACATTCAGTGTTTTACCTTACCGGTCACACACACACACACACACAGTACAGACGTTTGTTGGTTTCGGAGTAATCATCTGGTGGTTTTATCTTTTAAAGCACAGTTCAGTTTCAACTATTCTGTTCTCTTTGATTTCCTTGAACCCCTGGCCTTCGCGTGGGACAGCTGTCCTCTTAACAACCATCTCAGGCAAAATCTCAAGGAACCCTAGGTTCCACGGGCTTCGATCTCAGAGCGACAAAGTCACTTCTTATCGAGGTCTGATTTTGGGGTCCAATTTGTTGTCCCTGCTACACAGTGTGTTTTAAATCATATCCAGCAAAAGAACTGAGAAAACTCTTCATAATAACAAACAATAATAATCATTTATTTGACACAACTAACACTATCATAACAAAATACAATATAATTTAACCATTTACACTACAAATGCTATCTTGTGCTTTACCTTAACTCTGGATCATATCCCCCCACACTAGAACTCGACCGTGCCCCACATCGTGATGTCACCTGGTCATCTCCCAATCATTTCAGGGCTATCTTCCTTTCTTGGTGGTTTGTCTCGAGTTACCGCCCTGAGCGTGGTGTTGTGGCAATTCTTACACTCTCAAGTCTTCATGTCCTTTTGGGAGGGTCTTCACCATTAACCAA
>NW_025170617.1:0-1781 GCF_004010195.1 Chiloscyllium plagiosum | reverse complement strand
CTTCTTTCAGCAAGCCAATAACTGATACAAACTTCTACATCCCCCAAAATCCCATTCCTCCGCATTTTGTGCAATAGCCTCTTGTGGGGTACCTTATCGAACGCCTTGCTGAAGTCCATGTACAACATAAACCGGTTTACTCTAATCTCCCTGCTTGGTCACCTTCTCAAAGAAATCAGTTAGGTTTGTGAGGCACGACCTACCCTTCACAAAACCATGCTGATTATCCCTGAACAAATTATTCCTTTCCAGATGGTTATAAATTCTATTTCTTATAACCTTTTCCAACAATTTACCAACAACTGAAGTGAGGCTCACTGATCTAAAATTAACAGGATTGTCCCTACTCCCCTTCTTGAACATGGGAACCATATTTGCTATTCTCAGGTCTCATGGCACTATTCCTGTCGACAATGACGATTTAAAGTTCAATGCCAAACGCTCGGCAATCTCTCCCCGGCTTCCCAGAAGATCCTAGGATAAAGCTCATCCGGCCCAGGGGGCTTATCTATTTTCACACTCTGCAGGATTTCTAATACCTCCCCCTTGTGAACCTCAATCCCACCTAGTGTAGTAGTCTGTATCTCAGTATTCTCCTCGACAACATTGTCGATTTCTAGACTGAATACTGTTGAAAAGTATTCATTTAGTGCTTCCCCCATCTCCTCTGACTCCACACACAACTTTCCACTGCTATTGCTGATTGGCCATAATCTTACTCTCGTCATTCATTTATTCCTTAAATACCTACAGAAAGCCTGAGTGTTTACGCTGATCCTATCCGCCAAAATCTTCTCATGTCTCCTCCTGGCTCATCTGAGCTCTCTCTTTCGGTCTTTCCTGGCTACCTTGTAACCCTCAAGCGCCCTAACTGAGCCTTCGCCTCTCATCCTAACATAAGCCTTCTTCTTCCTCTTGACCAGACAGTCTACTTCCTTCGGAAACCACGGCTCCCGCTCTCAACAGCTTTCACTCTGCCTGACAGGTATATACTTATCTCGGAAACACAGTAGCGTTTCCTTGAATAAGCTCCACATTTCTAATGTGCCTATCCACTGCAGTTTCCTTCTCCATCCTATGCTTCCTAAATCTGGCCTAATCGCATCATAATTTCCTTTCCCCCAGCTGTAACTCTTGCCCAGTGGTATACACCTATCCATTTCTATGTCAAAAGTAAGCATAACAGAATTGTGATCGCTATCACCAAAGTGCTCACAAACTTCCAAGTCTAACTTCTGGCCGAGCTCATTACCAAGTACCAAATCTAATGTAGCCTCGCTCCTTGTTGGCCTGTCTACATACTGTGTGAGAAAGCCTCCTGCATACATTGGACAAAAACTGACCCATCTATAGTACTCGCACTATAGTGTTCCCAGTCAATATTTGGAAAGTTGAAATCCCCCATAACAACTACCATGTCATTCTCACTGAAATCGAGAATCATCTTTGCTATCCTTTCCTCTACATCTCTGGAACTATTCGGACGCCGAAAGAAAACTACCAACAGGGTGACATCTCATTTCCGGATTCTAACTTCAGCCCATATTACCTCAGTTGACGAGTCCCCAAACATCTTTTCTGCAACTGTCATACTGTCCGTGACCAACACTGCCACAGGTCCCCCTCTGTTCTTACTGAAACATCTAAATCCTGGTATCTGCAGCAACTATTCATGTCCATGTTCTATTCATGTCTACATAATGGCCACAACACCGAAATCCCAGGTACCAACCAATCCTGTAAGGTCGTCGACCTTATTCCAGATGCTCCTGGCGTTGAAG
>NW_025170616.1:0-1781 GCF_004010195.1 Chiloscyllium plagiosum | reverse complement strand
GGATGTAGGTCCAGTGATGGTCGGAGGAGGCAGAAGGTCAACTCCAGTGCTGTCTGGAATCGGATGATTGAGCCATGTTCAAACAGTCCGCAGCTACCTTGGACGAGTACACCACTATTATCACAGTCTTTATCAGCAAGTATGTGGAGGACTGCATACCAAGGAAGTCAATCCGGGTGTTCCCCAACAGGAAATCCTGAAAGAAACAGGACATACAGAACTTAATAAAAACAAGTTGGGAGGCCTTCGGATCAGGAGGCCCACTCAAAAATAAGGAATTACCTTCGCAGAGCCATTAAGACAGCCAAGGACAAATACCGATCCAATCTAGTGACCAAGACAGACAGCTGCTGACTATGGCAAGGACTAATTATATCACAGGTGCTGAAAAGAGACAGTGCAAATAACAGACGATGGCATATATCTCCCAGATAGTAGCAACGCCTCTATGCTCGCTTTGCGCAGAATTTCGAGAGACAGGCAACACCTCTTCCGACAAGTCCTTACAAACCTATTACAACACTCACTACATCACAAATCAGATCAGGTTTCCTTCGTATGATTCCAAGGAAAGTGATGGGACGAGGTGGAGCTCTCGGACGTGTACTCAGATCGTGCTCAGATCAACTGGTAGAGGCCTCCTCGGACATCTTCAAACTCTCCCTGCAGCAAGCCACTGTGCCAGTTTCAAGTGAGCCAACATCATCCCTATGAAGAAGAAGGCTCATGCAGCATGTCTCAATGACTACCGCCCAGTGGCCCTTAGTTCGGTGGTCATGAAGTGCTTTGACAATCTGGTCATGGGATTCATCAACTCCACTCTCCCCACTACTCTTGACCCACTCAAACTTGCCTGTCGGATCAAGAGATCCACATCAGATGCCGTATCACTTACGTTTCACTCCTCCTTAGAACATCTTGACAACAAGAACAGCTACGTAATAATCGTGCTCATTGACTACAAATCAGCCTTCAATATTATTATCCCCTCGAGACTCATTACTAAAGTTGGTGATCTTGGACTAAGCCCATCTCTCAGCAGCTTGGTCTTAATTTCCTGACCCACAGTCCACAATCAGTGAACATTGGGGACAAAGTGTCATCCTCAGAAGTACTCAAAACTGCAGTCCCCTCCCCCCTATCCCGACCAGTGGTGCGAATTCAGCCCACAGTGCACTCATCGTATACCCATGACTGTATCGCCAAATACCAGACTTATGACATTTGCAAGTTCGCTAATGACAGTAACATCATCGGTCGAATCTCAGTTAGCGACGAAACAGAATACAGGTGGAAGACCTGGAAACCTGGTGCACTAAGTACAATCTAACTCCCTATATCAGAAAAATCAAGGAAATCATGATTGACTTTTGGCGGAGAGGTACTCATGCCCCACCCCACACACACTAACAGCACAGAGGTGTAACGAGTGGAGATTGTCAGGGTTCTGAGAGTGGTCAGTCATAACAAGTTTACTTGGTCTCTTCATGTGGACGTACTGGTTACAAAGGCCCATCAACGCATTTTCTTCTCCAGGCAGCTGAGAAAAGGTGGCATGGCAGCGACTACACTTGCCATCCTTTATCGGTGCGCCATCAAGAGCATTCTGTCTGGATGTATCACAATCTGGTCTGGCAAAAGTACCATTCAAGATTGGAGACGGTTACAGAAAGTAGTGAACTCGGCCCGGACAATCACAAAAGCGAACCCCCCCATCCATACAATCCAATTACCAGGCCTGCTGACAGGGAAAGGCCGCCAGCATTCTCAGAGATCAATCC
>NW_025170615.1:0-1781 GCF_004010195.1 Chiloscyllium plagiosum | reverse complement strand
AATACAGAGAGTGCGATAGAGGGTAATACAGAGTGCGATAGAGGGTAATGCAGAGGGTGCGATAGAGGTTAATGCAGAGACTGTGATAGAGGGTTGCGATAGAGGTTAATGCAGAGACTGTGATAGAGGGTAATACAGAGAGTGTGATAGAGAGTAATACAGAGAGTGTGATAGAGGGTAACACAGAGAGTATGGTAGAGGGTAATGCAGAGAGTGTGATAGAGCATAATACAGAGTGTGTGATAGAGGGTAACTCAGAGTGTGTGATAGAGGGTAACTCAGAGTGTGTGATAGAGCGTGATACAGAGAATGTGATAGAGGGTAATACAGAGAGTGTGACAGAGGGTAATGTAGAGAGTGTGACAGAGGGTAATGTAGAGAGTGTGATAGATGGTAATGTAGAGAGTGTGACAGAGGTTAATATAGAGAGTGTGATAGAGGGTAATACAAAGAGTGTGATAGAGCGTAATGCAGAGAGTTTGATAGAGGGTACTATAGAGAGTGTGATAGAAGGTAATACAGAGAGTGCGATAGACGGTAATACAGAGTTTGCGATAAAGGGTAATGCAGAGAGTGTGATAGAGGGTAATACAGACAATGGTACAGGGTAATGCAGAGAGTGTGGTAGAGGGTAATGCAGAGACTGTGATAGAGGGTAATACAGAGAGTGCGATAGAGAGTAATACAGAGAGTGTTTTAGAGGGTAATGCAGAGAGTGTGATAGAGGGTAATACAGAGAGTGTGGTAGAGGGTAATGCAGAGCGTGTGATAGATGGTAATACAGAGAGTGTGATAGAGGGTAATACAGAGAGTGTGATAGAGAGTATTGCAGAGAGTGTGACAGAGGGTAATACAGAGAATGAGATCGTGGGTAATACAGAGTGTGTGATAGAGGGTAATACAGAGAGTGTGATCGAGGGTAATGCAGAGAGTGTGTAGAGGATAATATTGAGAGTGTGATAGAGGGAAATACAGAGAGTGTGATCGAGGGTAATGCAGACAGTGCAATAGAGGGTAATGCAGAGAGTGTGACAGAGGTTAATATAGAGAGTGTGATAGAGGGTAACTCAGAGAGTGTGATAGAGGGTAATGCAGAGAGTTTGATAGAGGGTACTATAGAGAGTGTGATAGAGGGTAATACAGAGAGTGCGATAGAGGGTAATACAGAGAGTGCAATGGAGGGTAATACAGAGAGTGCAATAGAGGGTAATGCAGAGAGTGCGATAGAGGTTAATGCAGAGACTGTGATAGAGGGTAATACAGAGAGTGTGATAGAGATTAATACAGAGAGTGTGATAGAGGGTAACACAGAGAGTATGGTAGAGGGTAATGCAGAGAGTGTGATAGAGGGTAACTCAGAGTGTGTGATAGAGCGTGATACAGAGAGTGTGATAGAGGGTAATACAGAGAGTGCGATAGAGGGTGATACAGAGAGCATGATAGAGGGTATTCCAGAGAGTGGAATAGAGAGTAATACTGAGAGTGTGACAGAGGGTAATGCAGACAGTGCGATGGAGGGTAATGCAGAGAGTGTGACAGAGGGTAATGCAGAGAGTGTGTTCGAGGGTAATACAGAAAGTGTGATAGAGTGTAATACAGAGAGTGTGATAGAGGGTATTGCAGAGAATGTGATAAACAGTAATACAGCGAGTGTGATAGAGGGTGATACAGAGTATGCGATAGAGGGTAATGCAGAGAGTGAGATAGAAGTTGATACAGAGAGTGTGATAGAGGGTAATACAGAGAGTGTGATAGAGGGTAATACAGAGAGTGTGGTAGAG
>NW_025170614.1:0-1781 GCF_004010195.1 Chiloscyllium plagiosum | reverse complement strand
GAGAGTGTGTGTGTGGGAGAGAGTGAGACTTGAACGGCCTTGGGGTTGTGAATATTAGTGTGATAGAGTCCTTTAGCACAGAGACAAGTCCCTTCGGCCCAAGTTAGTCCCAATTGTCCGTCCGCGCTAACCCCCATTTCCCTGCACTAGGCCCACATCCTTTCCTATTGAGCGGCAGTTGCTCAGTGGCTAACACTGCTGCCTCCCAGGTCCAAGGTTCGATTCCAGCCTCGGGTGACTGTCTGTGTGGAGTTTGCACATTTTCCCTCTGGGTGTCCTCGGGGTGCTCCGGTTTCCTCCCACAATCCAAAGATGTGCAGGTGAGGGTGGATTGGCTGTGATAAAATCGTACCATAGTGTTAGGTGCATTAGTCAGAGGGTAGTGGCTCTGGGTGGGTTACTCTTCGGCGGGTCGGTGTGGACTGGTTGGGCCGAAGGGCCTGTTTCCATGTGGTAGGGAATCTAATCTAATCCATGTGTTGGCCCAAATGCCTTTTATATGTTGCTCATGTACCCCCTTCAACCACTTCCACTGGCAGCTCATCCCATATGCCTACCACCCTCCGTATAAAAACGTTTCCCCTCAGGTTCCCTTTTACTCTTTCCCCTCTGACCTTAAACTGATGTCCCCTCCGCTCCTCGCTTCCCCCAACCCTGGGGATAAAGACGGAGTGCATTCACCCTCTCCATGTCTCTCATACACCTCTATAAGATCCACTCTCAGTCTCCTACACTCTTAGCTTGTCCAAACTCAGACCCCTGAGTCCAGGCAACATCCTTGTAAATTCCTTCCGCACTCTTCCCAGTTTAATTTCGGGCTCTTGCACGAAATTCCGACTCTCCTGGCCCTGCTGCGCTTTTCCGCTCTCGAGTTTGATCTCCAGCATCTGTCGACCTCGCTTTGGGTCCTGATGAAAATGATATAAAAGCGTAGGGCGGTGGATAATGTCGAACTGGACTTCGCCAGAGCCTTTGACGAGGCTTCACAAGGTAGGCCGATCCAGAAGGTTATGTTGCATGGGATGGACTGGCGTGTTGGCAAATTGGACAGAAGATTACTTTGACCGAAAGGGTCCGGGGGGGCGGTGGGTGGGAGCGATGGCTTTCTGACCAGAGGTCTGTGTCTGGGCCCGGGACCTCTGTTGTTGCTTGCGATATATTTCCAAGATCGGGATGAGATTGTAGAAGGTAGGTTTCGTATGTTTTGCAGATTGCACGAAAATTAACGGAGTGGCGGGCAGCGAGGAAAGCAGCAGGATGTGGATCAGTTGGAAAACTAGGGCGGAGAAATGGCAGATGAAGTTTACTCCGGGCAAGTGGGAGGTTGATGTGTTTCTGGAGGTCAACACAAGAGTCACAGCACGGAAACAGGCCCTTCGGTCCAACCAGTCCATGCCGACCCGGATATCCGAACCTAATCCAGTCCCCGTTTCCCAGCACTTGGCCCATCTCCCTCTAACCCCTCCCTATCCATGTCCCCCATCCAGATGCCTTTTAAATGTTGTCAATGTACCAGCCCCTACCACTTCCTCTGGCAGCTTGTTCCCCACATGCACCACCCTCTGGGGGGAAAAGGATGCCCCTCAGGTCCCTTTTAAATTTTCTACCTTTTTTTAGATTAGATTAGATTCCCTACAGGGTGGAAACAGGCCCTTCAGTCCTTCCAGGTCCACACCGACCCTCCGAAGAGTAAGCCACCCAGACCTACTGCCCCACATTTACCCCTGACTAATGCACCTAACACTACAGGACAATTTAGCACGGTCAATCCACTCTAACCT
>NW_025170613.1:0-1781 GCF_004010195.1 Chiloscyllium plagiosum | reverse complement strand
CATCTACCACTTCTCAGCCCATTGGCCCATCTGCCACTTCTCAGCCTATGGGTCAAAATCCTGTTGTAATCTGAGGTAACCCTCTTCGCTGTCCACTATACCTCCAATTTTGGTGTCATCTGCAAACTTACTAACCTCTTATGCTCACATCCAAATCATTTATGTAAATGACAAAAAGTAGAGGACCCAGCACCGATCCTTGTGGCACTCCACTGGTCACAGGCCTCCAATCTGAAAAACAACCCTCCATCACCACCCTCTGTCTTCTACCTTTGAGCCAGTTCTGTATCCAAATGGCTAGTTCTCCATGTATTCTGTGAGATCCAACCTTGCTAATCAGTCTTCCGTGAGAAACCTTGTCAAATGCCTTACTAAAGTCCATATAGATCACATCTACCACTTTGCCCTCATCAATCCTCTTTGTTACGTCCTCAAAAAACTCAATCAAGTTTGTGAGACATGATTTCCCATGCACAAAGCCATGTTGACTATCCCTAATCAGTCCTTGCCTTTCCAAATACATGTACATCCTGTCCCTCAGGATTCCCTCCAACAACTGGCCTACCACCGATGTCAGGCTCAATTGTCTATAGTTTCCTGGCTTGTCCTTACCACCCTCCTTAAAGAGTGGCACCATGTTAGCCAACCTCCAGTCTTCCGGCACCTCACATGTGACTATCGATGATACAAATATCTAGCAAGAGGCCTAGCAATCACTTCTCCAGCTTCCCACAGAGTTCTAGGGTACACCTGATCAGGTCCTGGGGATTTATCCACCTTCATGCATTTCACGACATCCAGCTCTTCCTCCTCTCTAATATGGACATTTTGCAAGGTCTCACCATCTATTTCCCTACAGTCTACATCTTTCACATCCTTTTCCACAGTAAATACTAATGCAAAATACTCGTTCAGTATGTCCCCCTTTTTCTGCAGCTCCACACAAAGGCCATCTTGTTGGTCTTTGAGGAGCCCTATTTTCTCCCTAGTTACCCTTTTGTCCTTAATGTATTTGTAAAAACCCTTTGGATTCTCCTTAATTCTATTTGCCAAAGCTATCTCATGTCCCCTTTTTGCCCTCCTGATTTCCCTCTTAAGTATACTCCTACTGCCTTCATACTCTTCTAAGGATTCACTTAATCTATCCTGTCTATACCTGACATATGCTTCCTTCTTTTTCTTAATCAAACCCTCAATTTCTTTAGTCATCCAGCATTCCCTATACCTACCAGACTTTACTTTCACCCTGACAGGAATATACTGTCTCTGGATTCTTGTTACCTCATTTCTAAAGACTTCCCATTTTTCAGCCGTCACTTTACCTGTGAACATCTGTCCCCAATCAGCTTTTGAAAGTTCTTGCCTCATATCGTCAAAATTGGCCTTTCTCCAATTTAGAACTTCAACTTTTAGATCTGGTCATCCTTTTCCATAACTATTTTAAATCTAATAGAATTATGATAGCTGGCCCCAAAGTGCTCCCCCATTGACACCTCAGTCACCTGCCCTGCCTCATTTCCCAAGGGTAGATCAAGTTTTGCACCTTCTCTAGTAGGTACATCCCACATACTGAATCAGAAAATGTTCTTCTCCACATTTAATAAATTCCTCTCTATCTAAACCCTTAACACTATGGCAGTTGCAGTCTATGTTTGGAAAGTTAAAATCACCTACCATAACCAGCCTATTATTCTTACAGATAACTGAGATCTTACAAGTTTGTTTCTCAATTTCCCTCTGACTATTAGGGGGTCTATAATACAATCAAAATAAGGTGATCA
>NW_025170612.1:0-1781 GCF_004010195.1 Chiloscyllium plagiosum | reverse complement strand
CTGAACATATAGACAGTGCCCAACCTGAATACATAGGCAGTAACCACCCTGAATATATAGGTAGGCCCCACCCTGAATATAAAGGCAGTGCCCACCATGAATATATAGGCAACACCCAACCTAAATACATAGGCAGTACCCACCTTGAATATATAGGTAGTCCGAAACCTGAATATATAGGTAGTCCCCACAGAATATATAGGTAGCCCCCAACCTGAATGTGTAGGCAGTGCCCACCATGAATATATAGGCAGTGCCCAACCTGAGTACATAGGCATTACCCACCCTGAATATATAGGCAGTCCTCACCCTGCATATATAGGCAGCCCTCACCCTGAATATACAGACAGTCCCCACCCTGCATATATAGGCAGTCCACACCCTGAATATAGAAGCAGTACCCACCCTGAACATATAGATAGTCCCCACCCAGAATATATAGGTAGTCTCACCCCGAGTATATAGGCACTCCCCACCCTGAATATATAGGCAGTCCCCACACTGAACATATAGGCAGTGCCCAACCTGAATACATTGGCAGTACACACCCTGAATATATAGGTAGTCCCCACCCTGAATGTATAGTCAGGAATCATCATGAATATATAGGCAGTCCCTACCATGAATATATAGGCAGTCCCCATTCTGCATATATAGGCAGTGCCCAACCTGAATACATAGGCAGTACCCACCATGAATACATAGGTAGTCCCACCCTGAATAAATAGGCAGACCCACCTTGAATATATAAGCAGTCCCCACCCTGAATATATTGGCAGTCTCACCTTGAATATATAGGCAGTGCCCACCATGAATATATAGGCAGTCCCCACCATGCATACATAGGCAGTCCTCACCCTAAATAAACAGGCACTACTCACCCTGAATATATAGGTAGACCCCACTCTGAATATATGGTAGTCTCACGCTGAGTATATAGGCAGTCTCCACCCTGAATATATAGGCAGTGCCCAACCCTGAATATATAGGCTGTCCTCACCATGCATATATAGGCAGTGCCCACCCTGAATATATAGGCAGCCCAAACCCTGAAAATATAGGCAGTCCCCACTCTGAATATATAGGCAGTGCCCAACCTGAATACATAGGCAGTACCTACCTTGAATATATAGGTAGACCCCACCCTGAATATATAGGCAGTCCCCACCCTGAATATATAGGCAGTGCCCACCATGAATATATAGGTAGCCCCCACCCTGAATATTTAGGCAGTGCCCAACCTGATTATATAGGCAGTCCCAACCCTGAATATATATATAGGCAGCCCACACCCTGAACATATAGGCAGTGCCCAACCTGAATACATTGGCAGTACACACCCTGAATATGTAGGCAGTGCCCAACCATGAATATATAGGCAGTCCCCACCATGCATATATAGGCAGTAACCACCCTGAATATACAGGAAGACCCCACCCTGAATATATAGGTAGTCTCACGCTGAGTATATAGGCAGTCCCAATCCTGAATATATAGGCAGTGCCCAACCATGAATATATAGACAGTCCCCACCATGCATATATAGGCAGTGCCCACCCTGAATATATAGGCAGCCCAAACCCTGAAAATATATGCAGTCCCCACTCTGAATATATAGGCAGTGCCCAACCTGAATACATTGGCAGTACCTACCCTGAATATATAGGTAGACCCCATCCTGAGTATATAGGTAGTCCCCACCCTGAATATATAGGCAGTGCCCACCATGAATATATAGGCAGTGCCCAACCTAAATACATAGGCAGTACCCACCCTGAATA
>NW_025170611.1:1591-1781 GCF_004010195.1 Chiloscyllium plagiosum | reverse complement strand
GCCAGCAGTATGTCAGTGCCCGAAACTGAGGAGCCTCGAAATCTCCTGGTTATAGCTATTTATTTAACGTGCCTGCCCAGAGTCAGTGCCTCAAACTGAGGAGACTCTAAATACACTGGTTATATATATTTAAAAAGACAGCACAGATTCAGTGCTCCAAACTGAGGAGATTCTAAATTGCCTGGTGTTT
>NW_025170611.1:0-1532 GCF_004010195.1 Chiloscyllium plagiosum | reverse complement strand
CTGGCTACATATATTTATTTAATCAGTCAGCACAGAGTCAGTGCTCTAAACTGAGGAGACTCTAAATATCCTGGTTTTATATATATTTATTAAACCATCCAGCACAGAGTCAGTGTTTGAGACTGCGGAGAATCTGAATCTCGTGGTTATATATATTTATTTAAGAAGCCAGCAAAACGTCAGTGCCCAAAACGAGGAGACTCTAAATCTCCTGGTTTTACCTATTTTTTTAACCAGCCAGCCCAGAGTCAGTGCCCCAAACTAAGGAGACTCTAAATATCCTGGTTATAAAGATTTTAACCAGCCACCACACAGTCAGTGCCGGAAAATGAGACGACTCTAAATCTCCAGGTTATATATAATGAACCTGCTAGCACAGAGTCAGTGCCTGAAACTGAGGCGACTCTAAATATCCTGTTTTATATATATTTAAACAGACAGCACAGAGAGTCAGTGCCCTAAACTGAGGAGACTCTAAATCTCCGGGTAATATATATTTTACCAGCCAGCACAGAGTCAGTGCCCGAAACTGAGGAGACTCTAAATCTCCTAGTTATATATATTTATTTAATCATAGACCCCAGAGTCAGTGCCCAAAACTGGGGAAACCCTAAATATCCTGTTTATATATATTTAAACAGAAGTCACAGAGTCAGTACCCTAAACTGAACAGATACTAAATCACCTGGTTATATCTATTTAAGCAGCCAGCCCAGAGTCAGTGCCCTAAACAGAGGAGACTCTAAATACTCTGGTTATAAAAAAAAAATAACCAGCCACCACACAGTCAGTGCCCTAAACTGAGGAGACTCTAAATCTCCTGGTTATTAATATGTACTTAACCATCCAGCACATAGACTGAGCCCTCAACTGAGGAGACTCTAAATCTGCTAGTTATATATATTTATTTAACCCACCAGCCCACATTTAGAGTCTCCTCAGTTTAGGGCACTGATTCTCTCCTGGCTGGTTAAATAAATATATATAAACAGGAGATTTACAGTCTCCTCAGTTTAGGGCACTGACTCTGTGCTTACTGTTTAAATATACATAACCAGGAGATGTACAGTCTACTCAGTTAAGGCACTGACTCTGTGCTGGCTGGTTAAATAAACATGTATATCGAGGAGATTTAAATTCTTCACCTTTGAGGGCACTGACTGAGAACCAGGAGATTTATAGTCTCCTCAGTTTCGGGCAATGACTGTATGGTGGCTGGTTAAAAATTTTATAACCAGAATATTTAGAGTCTCCTCAGTTTGGGGCACTGACTCTGGGCTGGCTGGTTAAATACGTAGATATAATCAAGAGATTTAGAGTCTCCTCAGTTTAGAGCCCTGACTCTGTGCTGGCTGGTTAAATAAATATATACATCCAGGAGATTTAGAGTCTCGTCAGCTTAGGGCATTGACTCTGTGCCCTAAGTATATATATTTAACCAGCCAGCACAGAGTCAGTGCCCTAAACTGAGGAGAGTGTAAATGTCCTGGTTATATAACTTTAACCAGCCAGCACAGAGTCAGTGCCCTTAG
>NW_025170610.1:0-1780 GCF_004010195.1 Chiloscyllium plagiosum | reverse complement strand
TCAGATACACCCTTCCTTGAATGTGGTTTCACACGTAGAGAGTGTGGTGAAGGCAGTGTTTGGCACGCTTGCCTTCATTGATCAGAGCACTGAGCATAGGAGTTGGGATGCCTTGTTGGTACAGCCACTCTTAAAACACTGCATACTGTTCGGGACGTCCTGCTTTAGGAAAGATATTATTAAAGTAGAAAGGATTCTGAAAAGATTTACGAGGAAGTTATCAGGAATGGATGGTTTGAGTTACGAGGAGAGGCTGGACATGCTGGGACTTTTTCCCGGGAGATGTGGTGCCAATCAAGCGAGTTGTTTTGTCCTGGATTGTCTCAAATGTCTTGAATGTTGTTGGAGCTGAAACCATCCAAGCAAGTGGTGAGTAATCCATTATACTCTTGACTTGTGCCTTGGAGATGGTGGATAGACTTTGGGTGTCAGGACGTGAGTTACTCGCCACAGTATCCCTCGTCTCTGACCTGCTCTTGTAGCCACTGTGTTTATGTGGTGAGTCCAGTTGAGTTCTGGTCAATGGTAACTCCAAGGACGTTGACAGTGAGTGTTCTGTGATGGTAATAAAGTTGAATATCAAGGGGCAGTGTTGAGCTTCACCATCTCTTATTGGTGATGGTCATTGCCTGGCATTTGTGCCACTTGTCAACACCAGCCTGGATATTGTCCAGGTCTTGTTGAATTTGAGCACAGACTGCTTTAGTATCTGAGGAGTCGTGAATGGTGCTGAACCCTGTGCAATCATCGGCGCACATTCCCACTTTTGACGTTATGACAGAGGGAAGGTCATTGATGAAGCAGCTGAAGATTGTTGGGCCTCGTGAGGGACTCCTTGTGGTGTCCTGAGGGACTCCTGCAGAGATGTCCTGGAGCTGAGATGACTGACCCTCCACATCCTCGACCATCTTCCTTTGTGCCAGGTAGGACACAAACCAGCGGAGAGCTTGCCCCCGATACCCATTGATTCCAGTTTTTCCAGGGCTCCTTGATGCTATACCTGGTCAAAGGTGGCCTTGATGTCAATGGCTGTCACTCTCACCTCACATATGGAAGTCAGATCTTTTGTTCATGTTTGCACCAAGGCTGTAATGAGATCAGAACTGAGTGACGCTGGCGAAACACAAACTGGGCGTCACAGAGCAGGTGATTGCTGAGCAGGTGCTGCCTGTTAGCACTGTTGATTATCCCTTCCATCACTTTACTGATGAAGTTGTCGTCAACAGTGGGAAACCTGATGGAAGTCAGAATAAGTTAAATAGATATGTTGAGAAAAATAAGTTATTATAAGACATTCAATATGGCTTTGCCAATGAAAGGTCGTGTCTCACAATTTTAATTGAGTTCTTTGTTGAGGTGGGGCACGGGCAGTGGATGAGGGTTGTGCTGTAGATGTTGTATTTTCCACAATAAAGACTGATGTAAAATAACTGTATGCCTGCCATTTTCAATCACTGTCTCTGCAGACTGGGAAAGAGGTTTGATGAGGTAGAGAGGAGGTTTTACTTAGTGGGGCAATCTGGAACAAGAAAATAGAGTTTAGGATAAGGGGGTGGCAGATTTGAAACAGAGATGAGGAGGAATTACTTCCCAAAAGATCATGAATCTGTGGAATTCACTCCACCAGAGTGCAGTGGATGTCAGGGCACTGTGTACATTTGAGGAGGAGATGGACAGGTTTTTAATGGGCAATGGGTTGGAGGGTGACAGAGAGCAGGCAGGACAGTGGAGTTGAAACCGTAATGTGATCAACCAGGACCGTATTGAATATCAGAGCAGG
>NW_025170609.1:1390-1780 GCF_004010195.1 Chiloscyllium plagiosum | reverse complement strand
AGGAGTTTACTACTGATGGAATGATGCACTGTCGGGAGGTTAGTACTGAACGAGGGCAGCACTGTCAGGTGTTTATTCCTGAGGGAGGGCCGCACTTTCAGGAGTTTAGTACTGAGGGAGGGCCGCACTGTCAGCAGTTTAGTACTGAGGGAATGCCGCATTGTCAGGAGTTTCGTACTGAAGGAGGGCTGCACTGTCAGGGGTTTAGTTCTGAGGGATGGCCGCACTGTCAGGTGTTTAGTTCTGAGGGAGGGCTGCACTGTCAGGAGTTTAGTTCAGAGGGAGGGCCGCACTGTCAGGAGATCAGTACTGAGGGAGGGCCGTGCTGTCAGGAGTTTAGTTCTGAGGGATGGCCGCGCTGTCAGGAGTTTAGTTCTGAGGGATGGCCGC
>NW_025170609.1:0-1299 GCF_004010195.1 Chiloscyllium plagiosum | reverse complement strand
TGAGGGAGAGTCTCGCTGTCAGGAGTTTAGCACTGAGGGAGGGCCGCACTGTCAGGAGTTTAGCACTGAGGGAATGCCGCACTGTCAAGAGTTTAGTACTGCGGGATGGCCTCACTGGCAGGCGTTTAGTACTGAGGGAATGCCGCACTGGCAGGAGTTTAGTAATGGGGAAGGGCTGCACTGTCAGGTCTTTAGTAATGAGGGAGGGCCGCGCTGTCAGGAGTTTAGTTCAGAGGGAGGGCCGCACTGTCAGGAGATCAGTACTGAGGAAGGGCCGCGCTGTCAGGAGTTTAGTTCTGAGGGATGGCCGCACCGTCAGGAGTTCATTACTGAGGGAGGGCTGCACTGTCAGGACTTTATTACTGAGGGAGGGCCGCACTGTCAGGAGATCAGTACTGAGGGAGGGCCGCACTGTCAGGAGTTTAGTTCTGAGGGAGGGCCGCGCTGTCAGGAGTTTAGCACTGAGGGAGGGCTGTGCTGTCAGGAGTTTATTTCTGCGGGAGGGCCGTGATATCAGCTGCTTAGTTCTGAATGAATGCCGCGCGCTCTGGAGTTTAGTACTGACAGAATGCTGCACTGTCATGAGTTTAGTACTGAGGGAGGCCCGTGCTGTGAGTAGATTAGGCCTGAGGGAGGGCTGCACTGTCAGGAGTTTATTTCTGAGAGAGGAACGCACTGTCAGGAGTTTAGTAGTGACGGAATGATGCACTGTCAGGAGTTTAGTAATGAACGAGGGCCGCGCTGTGAGGAGTTTAGTACTGAGGGAGGGCCGCGCTGTGAGGAGTTTAGTACTGAGGGAGGGCCGCGCTGTGAGGAGTTTAGTACTGAGGGAGGGCTGCGCTGTCAGGACTTTAGTACAGAGGGAGGGCCGCGCTGTCAGGAGCATAGTTTTTAGGGAGGACAGCATTGTCAGGAGTTTCGTACTGAGGGAATGCCGCACTCCCTGGAGTTTAGTACTGAGGGAGTGCCGTGCTGTCAGGAGTTTAGTACTGAGGGAGTGCCATGCTGTCAGGAGTTTAGTACTGAGGGAGGGCCGCGCTGTCAGGAGTTTACTAGTGACGGAATGATGCACTGTCAGGAGTTTAGTACTGAACGAGGGCCGCACTGTCAGGAGTTTAGGAGTTTAGTACTGGGGGAGGGCCGCACGGTCAGGGGCTTAGTTTTGAGGGAGGGCCACACTTTCCGTAGTTTAGTACTGACGGAATGATGCACTGTCAGGAGTTGCGTACTGAACGAGGGCCGCACTGTCAGGAGTTTAGTACTGGCTGAATGCTGCACTGTCAGGAGTTTATTTCTGAG
>NW_025170608.1:0-1780 GCF_004010195.1 Chiloscyllium plagiosum | reverse complement strand
ATGTCGGTGTCCATGTACATAGATCCCTGAAAGATCCAATCCAGCTGATAGGGTTATTAAGAAGGCATACTGTGTGTTATCCTTTATTAGTAGAGAGATTGAGTTTCGGATCCATAAGATCATGCCTCAGCTGCATAAAAATCTGGTGCGGCTGCAAGGGTCACCGCATTATATAAAGGATGTGGATGTTTCGGAAAGTGTTCAGAAGAGATTTACTTGAAAGATGCTCAATATGGAGGGAAGGTCTTACGCGGAAAGTCTAAGGGACTTGAGGCTATTTTCGTTATAGGGGAAAAGGCTGAGAGGTGACTTAACTGAGACATATAAGGTAATCAGATGGTTAGAAAGGGTGGACAGTGAGATCCTTTTTTCCACGGATGATGATCGCTAGCACGAGGGGACAGCGTTTACATTGAGGCGGGTAGATGTAGGACAGATGTCCGAGATAGTTTCAGTACTCAGAGAGTAGTAGGGGTGTGGAATGTCCTGCCTGCAACAAAAGTAGACATGCCAACTTTAGGGACATTTAAATGATCTTTGGATAGACATAAGAATTAAAGTGCAATAGTGTAGGTTAGATGGTGTTTTTGAGGTTGGCTCTGTAGGTCGGCACGTCATCGAGGGCCAAAATGCCTACACTGTGCTATAATGTTCTAGGTAATATTGATGAAAAGGAGGTCATCCGGAAAGTAATTGTACAGGAATATGCATAGAAACTAGAAGCTGATGTGGTCTATTTGGCCCCTCGCTTTCTGACATACAACAAGATCGTGATTGACTCCTTTCTGATTTGTATCTAACATTCGCCTCTTCTCTCAAAATGCTTGAGCCCCTTCTTAACAGGAATATGAATACATGCACCCCCACCCTTAAATTTATGCAAACAATCTATTTCTATCACATTTTTTATGGTTTGAAAAACGTAATGATATGTCAGATGAACAAGAAGAAGCAAACGTATGAGATGAGGAATTGCGAAATCATCAATAAGATGAGCGATGACAGAGTTATAGGATGCAATGCAGTCTGGGTGCACTTTTAATTTATTTGCAAAACGTTTTATGCAGGTACAATAAGTAATGAGGCAACGTCACAGAATTGTATCAGTTATTGTGAGCAACATTGAATATAAATGTCGATGTCCATGTTTCAGTTGTGTCAGGGACTGGGTGTTGGTAAGTTAAGTTGCCGAGATAGCTAGTTTATCAACAGAATGATACTAATAGTATGGGTTTAATTCCTGCTCTCACTTGATAGTTTAATTGAGTATAACATGTCTGCAGAGAGGATCCGCTGAAAGAGAAGCATCTAGGATCTATTTTTGGGACGATGAACTTTAACTAGTGCAGTGCCACAGGGATCAGTGCTGGGGCCGGAATAATTAACCGCACAATAACTTGGGTGATAGAAATGAAAGTACTACCTCCATTTCTGTGAGTAACAAAAACAGAAGTGGGGAAGGCAAATGGTGAGGATGATGCAAGGAGTTTACCATGAGATAGAAAAAAAATAAGGTGAGTGCACACAAAATTGGCATCTGACATATAGCATTGGAAAGTTTGTACGGATCAATATTGTCAAGCAAAATAGAAGAGCTGAATCTAATTTGTCAGTGAAAGGACTCAGGAATTTCAGAACCTTGGCTTGACAGTAAAAAAGTTGGCATGCAATTCATCAATTATAAGAAATTGGATTGCACAATTATTTCAAATGTGGTGGAGCATAAATATCATTCTAAACACGTACGCGTTTCTACGCAGACTGAACCCGCACAAATGTG
>NW_025170607.1:0-1780 GCF_004010195.1 Chiloscyllium plagiosum | reverse complement strand
AACTGGTTATTTTCTTGACCATTTCCCTGTTCTACACAATGACCTCTCCTCTCCCGATTACAAATTTCCACATTTGACCTTGCTTTTATTTTGTTTCCTTTGAAATATGGATCGCAGATTGATGGAGTCTTTGTGTTCCTGTATGTTAGCATGCATGTTTTCTTTTTGATTTCCATATCAGTTTCGTGGCCTTCCTTTCCTGGATCGTTAATTTCTGAGAACTCTCAGCTTTTAACAATATCTGGAATTCTTCTGAAGTCAATGCCTATGATTAATATATTTTCTAATTTGTTATGTTAACTATCATTGAGTCACTTTCTCACTCTTTCGTGTTTGTACCTGAAATAAATAGACGTATTTTTCAGACATTGCAGCAATTCTAAGAACTTCTGGTCCTGACCAGTTATATTCAGGAACACCGCAGGAGGATAAGAGGATAGTGAAGAAATTGTGTGAGCCCTGCTTGGCTCTTTTCTATCATGACTGGCCAACGAGTGAGGCCCTGGAGGACTGGAGGCTAGCGTATGCTGAGCCCACAGTCAAGAAATGCTACAAACATAAACCTGGGAACTAAAGACCAGTAGACCTAAAATATAGTGGCTACGTTACTTGAGAAGATTCAGAGAGATTGGATATACCTGTATTTGGAAAGAATGGGTTTGATTCGGAGTAAGATTAGAATAGTTCTGGAAAAGCAGAGTAGGTTATGCAGCATCCGAGGAGCAGAAAAATCGATGTTTCCGGCAAAAGCCTTTCATCAAATTCAGCACGGCTTTGTGCATGGGAGATCATGACTCGTAAATGTGTTCGAGTTCTTTGATGAAGTGACTAGCAACGTTGAGAAGGGAAGGGTGGTATACGAAGTATATATGGATTCCAGTAAGGCCTTCAGTGAGATTCCACATGGTGCACTGCTCTGTAAGGTTAGATCACATGGGATTGAAGGGGGGCTGGCAAATTAGGTATACAATTGGCTTGATGGTAGAAAGCAGAGGGTAATACTGGAAGAATGCTGGTCAGTCTGGAGGCCTGTGACTAGTGGAATCTGTCTGGTGTTGATGCTGGGACCACTGCATATTACATATATCTCTGATTTCGATGAGAATGTACGGGCATGATTTTTAATTTTGAAGACGAAACTAAAATAGGCAACATCATGGAGAGTAAGGAAGGTTATCATAAATTTCAGAAATTACAGCAGTGCTTTGATCAGCTGGAGAAGTGGCAGAGAAATTGGAAATGGATTTTAATATAGATCAGTGTAAGTTCTTGCATTTTAGAAAGTCAAATCAAGGTTGGATCTTCCTGGTGAATGGTTGGGTCCTAAGGAGTGTCGTGAATCAGAGGGATCGTGGAATTGAGGTGCATGGTTCTCTGGAAGTTGATTCAGAGGTAAACAGTGCAGTGAAGAAAGCTTTTGGCACACTGACCTTAACCAGTGTATTACACTGAGTATCGAAATTAGGGAGTTATGTTGCAGTTATACAGGACGCTGCTGAGGCCATATTGGTAGGATTATGTTGAGTTTGGATCTCTTTGCTATAGGACGGATGTTAGTAAACTGGAAAGAATGCAGAGAACATTTATAAGGATGTTGCCAATGACTCAATGGACTGAGTTATAGGGAGAGGTTGGACAAGCTAGGGCTTTTTACTTTTGTGTGTGTGAGACTGAGAGGGGATCATATTGAAGTCTGTAAGATCATGACAGGCATGGATAGAGTGAATGTGCCCAGTCTTTTTTCTTCCAATCGTTGGGCATTACAAACTAGAGAGCGTCA
>NW_025170606.1:0-1780 GCF_004010195.1 Chiloscyllium plagiosum | reverse complement strand
CATTACACAATATCACAGCAAAAAGGGTTGTAGGCGAAGTGAATTTTTTTATGGATACGGACTACCAATAGATATCCAGTAAGATCAAGGATCAAACTTCACATCCAAAGTATTCACAAGGTTATGGATAACTTGGAAGTAAACCAATTCAACCTACTACATATCATCTGGAATTTCAGGGAGCCCGAAAGAGATGGTATCAATCACTAAAGATCATGTTGAGGACTTGTGGTAAGGATTATCTAAATGATTAGGATAAGGGAGTTCTGTGTGTACTTTTTGTGATCGGAGTTGCACCAAATGAATTGACCAAATTCAGTCTATTCGAATTAATTTTGGCGCATGAAGTAAGAGGACCATTAAAATTGATTAAGCAGTAATTAATATGTCAGAATTCAGAGACCACCCATTTGGACTATGTGCCAAATTTTACAGGAGAATTAAATATAGCTGGAGAGTTTGCTAGACTGCATTTAAGAGTTTCACAGCATGCAGTGAAACAGGAATTGGATTAGAAATCATAAATTCGCCATTTTGCAATTGGGGATAAGGTATTGGGAACAGGTGAGCCCTTACAAGCAAGGTTTCATGGACTGTATCAAATTGAGAGGAAATGCAGTGAGGTTAACTGCTTGGAAATACTCCAGACAGGATGAAATCTCACAGAGTGAGTCCTGTGAAAATGCTCACAAGATATTTTGATAGGGAAGGAAAGCAAGAGGAGAAGGCGATTTCGAAAAAGGAGATGCTGTTCGGATTAAGCAACATCCTAATAGGGATAACACTCTCAAATTGGCACAGGTTTAGAAGGAGATAGAGCGCATGCTCCAAGAGGGCATAATCAAAATAAGTTACAGTGACTGGAGCTCATCTGTCTTCATGGTGCTAAAGCCAAATGATACCCAATGGTTATGTGTGGATTATCGCAAAGTCAACATCATTGCAAAGACTGACACATATTCAATTCAACAGCTGGAAGACTGTATGGCAAAAGTGGGACAAGCAACTTACATTTCCAAGTTGGACTTGCTCAGAGGTTACTGACATGACAGAGTAAAGGCAATTTCGGCTTTTCTGATGCCAAATTAATTATATCGATTCAAAGTCATGCTATTTGGCTTGAAAAACGCTCTGACCACTTTTCAGAAACTGACTAAAAAGGTCATTGCCGAATTACCCAACTGTGGTGAACATTGGTGACCTGGTGATTTTTAGTCACTCAAAGAAAGAATATTTACAGCATTTATCAGCCTTATTCAATTGACTTTGGAAGGCAGCCTTGGTGTTATACCAAGCTAAGAGTGATGTTGCCAAAGCTCAAGTCACCTTTCGAGGTCATATTATTGGACATGGACAAATGGCGTCAGGAGATGCAAAAACAAAAATAATTGGGGAATTTCGTATACAGTCGGTAAATAAAAGTACTACAGTTTCTGGGATTGAGTGCTTTTTAACCAAACGTTTGTGCCAAACTTTCGCAGTGTGGCTGCTCCGTGCGCTGAATTGTTATAAAAGGCAAGAGGTTTCAGTGGATAGCGGTCCGTCAAAAAGCATTTGACAGTTAAAAACTGCCCCAGTATTAGCCACACCGGATTACACGAAGCCTTTCAAGGTGGCTATCGATGCCAGTGATATGGGTGTCAGTGTGATGCTCCTGCAGGAGGTTGATGAGCGAATAGAAAGACACATTGGGTATTTTTCCGGGAAGGTGATTGTCCATCAACTGAAATATTCAACAGTGGAGAAAAAGAGTTTAAGCTTGGTGATGGAATTTCAATAT
>NW_025170605.1:0-1780 GCF_004010195.1 Chiloscyllium plagiosum | reverse complement strand
CTGCACAGTGATTATTGATTTGTAGGTGCAGGCGACGCAGTGTGTATTGATTTGCAGGTGCAGGCTGACACAGTGATTAATGATTTGCAGGTTCAAGCTGACACAGTGATTATTGATTTGTTGGTGCAGGCTGCATAGTGATTATTGATTTGTAGGTGTCGGCTGCACAGTGATTATTGATTTGCAGGCGCAGGCTCCACAGACTTTATTGATGTGTAGGTGCAGGCTGCACAGTGATTATTGATTTGTAGGTGCGGGCTTCATTGTGAATATTGATTTGCAGGCTGGCTCAGTGATTATTGATTTGTAGGTGTATGCTGCCCAGTGATTATTCATATGTAGGTGCACGCTGCACAGATATTGTTGATTTGCAGGTGCAGGCTGCACAGTGATTATTGATTTGTAGGTGCAGGCTGACACAGGGATTATTCATTTGAAGGTGCATGGTGCACAGTGATTATTGATTTGCAGGTGCAGGCTGCACAGTGAATATTGATTTGCAGGTCCAGGCTAACACAGTGATTATTGATTTGTAGGTGCAGGCTTCACTGTGATTATTGATTTGTAGGTGCATGCTGCACTGTGATTACTGACTTGTCGGTGCAGGCTGACACAGTGATTATTGATATGTCGGTGCATGCTGCACAGATATTATTGATTTGTAGGTGCAGGCTAACACAGTGATTATTGATTTGTAGGTGCAGGCTGCTCCATGATTATTGATTTGTAGGTGCAGGCTGACACAGTGATTATTGATTTGTTGGTGCAGGCTGACACAGTGATTATTGATTTGTAGGTGCATGCTGCACAGATATTATTGATTTGTAGGTGCAGGCTGCACAGTGATTACTGACTTGTCGGTGCAGGCTGACACAGTGATTATTGATATGTAGGTGCATGCTGCACAGATATTATTGATTTGTAGGTGCAGGCTAACACAGTGATTATTGATTTGTAGGTGCAGGCTGCTCCATGATTATGGATTTGTAGGTGCAGGCTGACACAGTGATTATTGATTTGTAGGTGTCGGCTGCACTGTGATTATTGATTTGCAGGTGCAGACTGCGCAGAAATTGATTTGTAGGTGCAGGCTGCACAGTGAATATTGATTTGCAGGTGTAGGCTGTACAGTGATTATTGATTTGCAGGTTGCAGCTGCACAGTGACTATTTATTTGTAGGTGCAGGCTGCACAGTGATTATTGATTTGTAGGTGCAGGCTGACACAGTGATTTTTGATTTTGCAGGTTGCGGCTGCACAGTGATTATTGATTTGTAGGTGTCGGCTCACGAAGTGATTATTTATATCTACATACAGGCTGCACAGTGATTATTGATTTGTAGGTTCAGGCTTCACAGTGATTATTGATTTGCAGGTGCTGGATGACACAGTGATTACTGATTTGTAGGTGTCGGCTCACGAAGTGATTATTTATATCTACATACAGGCTGCACAGTGATTATTGATTTGTAGGTTCAGGCTTCACTGTGATTATTGATTTGTAGGTGCAGGCTGACACAGTGATTATTGATTTGCAGGTTGCGGCTGCACAGTGACTATTTATGTGTAGGTGCAGGCTGACACTGATTATTGATTTGCATGTGCAGGCTGACACAGTGAATATTGATTTGTTGGTGCACGCTGCACATTGTTACTAATTTGTAGGTGCAGGCTGCACAATGATTATTGATTTGCAGGTTCAGGCTGCACAGTGATTATTGATTTGTAGGTGCAGGCTGACACACTGATTATTGATTTGTACGTGCACGCTGCACATTGA
>NW_025170604.1:0-1780 GCF_004010195.1 Chiloscyllium plagiosum | reverse complement strand
CCCGAAATCGCTGACTTTGTTTAATGTATTATTTGCATTATCCTGTAACTCCTGAAATCGCTGACTCTGGTTAATAATGTATTTACATTATCCTGTTACTCCCGAAATCGATGACTCTGTTTAATATATTATTTACATTATCCTGTAACTCATGAAATCGCTGACTCTGTTTGATACATTATTTAAATTATCCTGTAACTCACGAAATCGCTGAATCTGGTTAATATATAATTTAAATTATCCTGTAACTCCCGAAATCGCTGACTCTATTAAATATATTATTTACATTATCCTGTAACTCATGAAATCGCTGACTGTGTTTAAAATATTATTCACATTATCCTGTACCTCCCGAAATCGCTGACTGTGTTTCATATGTGAATCACATTATCCTGTAATTCCCGAAATCGCTGACTCTGTATAATTAATATTTACAATATCCTGGAACTGATGAAATCACTGACAGTTTTTAATATATTATTTACATTATCCTGTAACTCCTAAAATCGTTGACTCTGTTTATTATATTATTTATATTATCATTTTAACTCCTGAAATCGCTGACTCTGTTTAATATATGATTTAAATTATCCCGTGACTCCCGAAATCGCTGACTGTTTAATATATTATTCACATTATCCTGTAAATCCCGAAATCGCTGATTCTTTTCAATATATTATTTACATTATCCTGTAAGTCCCGAATTCGCTGACGCTGTTTAGTATATTATATACATTATCCTGTAAATCCTGAAGTCGCTGACTCTGTTTACTATATTATTTACATTATCCTGAAATTCCCGAAATCGCTGATTCTGTTTAATATATTATTTACATTATCCTGTAACTCATGAAATCGCTGACTCTGTTTGATATATTATTTAAATTATCCTGTAACTCACGAAATGGCTGACTCTGGTTAATATATAATTTAAATTATCCTGTAACTCCCGAAATCGGTGACTTTGGTTAATATATTATTTACATTATCCTGCACCTCCCGAAATCGCAGACTCTGTTTCATATGTAATTTACATTCTCCTGTAACTCCTGAAATCGCTGACTCTGTTTTCTATATGATTTACATTATCCTGTAACTCCTGAAATCGCTGACACTGTTTAATATAATATTTAAATTATCCTGGAACTCGTGAAATCGCTGACTGTGTTTAATATATTATTTACATTATCCCCGTAACTCCCGAAGTCGCTGGCTCTGATTAATATGTAATTTACATTCTCGTTTAACTCCTGAAATCGGTGACTCTGTTTTCTATGTTATTTACATTATCCTGTAAATCCTGAAATCGCTGACTCTGGTTAATAAATTATTTACATTATCCAGGAACTCCTGAAATCGCAGACCCTGGTTAATAAATTATTTACCTTATCCTGTAACTCCTGAAATCGCTGACTCGATTTAATATATTATTGACATTAGCCAGTACGTCACGAATTCGCGGACTCTGGTTAATATATTATTTAAATTATCCTGTAACTCCCGAAATCGCTGACTTTGGTTAACATATTATTCACATCATCCTGTAACTCACGAAATCGCTGTCTCTGTTTAATAAATTATTTACATTATCCTGTACCTCCCGAAATCGCTGACTCTGTTTAGTATAGTATTTACATTATCCTGGAACTCCTGAAATCGGTGACTATGTTTAATATATTATTTACATTATCCTCTAACTCCCCAAATCGCTGACTTTGTTTAATATATTATTTACATTATCTTGTAACTCCCGAAATCGCTGACTGTGTTTCATATGTGA
>NW_025170603.1:0-1780 GCF_004010195.1 Chiloscyllium plagiosum | reverse complement strand
CTTGCATCATCGTAGAGTTCAGTGTTTGTTCCTGCATTATCACACACTTCAGTGCTTGTTCCTGCATTACTGCAGTCTTCTGCGTTAGTTCCTGCATTATTGAAGTCTTCAGTGTTTGTTCCTGCATAACTGCAGTTTCAGTTTTTGTTCCACAATTATTGCAGTCTTCAGATTTTGTTGCTGCATTATCACCGTCTTCAGTATTTGTTCCTGCTTTACTGCAGTCTTCAGTGTTTGTTTCTGCATTGTCAGAGACTTCAGTGTTTGCTCCGGCATTATCACAGTGTTCAGTGTTTGTTCCTGTACTACTGCAGTCTTCAGTGTTTGATCCTGCATTATCACAGTCCTCAATGTTTGTTCCTCCTATATTTCAGTCTTCAGTGTTTTTTACTGCTTTACTGCAGTCTTCAGTGTTTGTAGCTGCATTATCAGAGTCTTCATTGTTTGTTTCCGTATTAGCACAAACATCACTCTTTGTTCCTGCATTATCACAGTCTTCACTGTTAGTTCCTGCTTTACTGCAGTCTTCCATTTTCGTTTCTGCATTGTCAAAGTCTTCAGTGTTTATTCCCGCATTACCTCATTCTTCATTGTTTGTTCCTGCATTATCACAGTCTTCAGTGTTTGTTCCTGCATTACTGCAGACATCAGTGTTTCTTCCTGCATTATCACAATCTTCGGTGTTTGTTCCTGACATATCGCACCCTTCAGTGTTTGTTTCTGAATTACTGCAGTCTTCAGTGTTTGATTCTGCATTATCACAGTCCTCAATGTTTGTTCCTCCAATATTGAAGTCATCAGTGTTTGTTCCTGCATTAGTGCAGTCTTCTATGATTGTTCCTGCATTATTGCAGACATGAGTGTTTGCTCCTGCATTATCACAGTCTTCAGTCTTTGTTCTTGCATTATCCCAGTATTCAGTGTTTGTTCCTGCATAACTGCAGTTTCAGTTTCTGTTGCACAATTATTGAAGTCTTCAGATTTTGTTGCTGCATTATCACAGTCTTCAGTGTGTGTTCCTGCATTCATTAATTCATTACTGCAGTCTTCAGTGTTTGTTCCTGCAGTATTAGTGTTTTCAGTATTTGTTTCTATATTACCGCAGTCTGGATTGTTTGCTCCAGCATTGTCACAGACTTCAGTGTTTGTTCCTGCATTACTGCAATCTTCAGTGTTTGCTCATGCATTATCACTGTCTTCAGTGTTTGTTCCTGCATTATCACAGTATTCAGTGTTTGTTCCTGTATTACTGCAGTCTTCAGTGTTTGTTCCCGCAGTATTAGTGTTTTCAGTATTTGTTTCTATATTACCACAGTCTGGATTGTTTGCTCCAGCATTGTCACATTCTTCAGTGTTTGTTCCTGCATTATCACAGTATTCAGTGTTTGTTCCTGTATTACTGCAGTCTTCATTGTTTTATCCTGCATTACTGTAATCTTCAGTGTTTTTTCCTACAGTATCAGTGTTTTCAGTGTTTGTTCCTGTATTACCGCAGTCTGGTTGGTTTGCTCCTGAATTATCACAGTCTTCAGTGTTTGTTCCTGCATTACTGAAGTCTTCAGTGTTTTTTCCTGCAGTATCAGTGTCTTCAGTGGTTGTTTCTGCATTGTAACAATCTTCAATGTTTAATCCTGCATGACTGCAGTCTTCAGTTCTTGTTCCTGCATTATCAGAGTCTTCGTTTTCATTTCTGCATTGTCAGAGTCTTCATTGTTTGTTCCCATATTAGCACAGACTTCAGTGCTTGTTCCTGCTATAATGAATCTTCTGTGTTTGTTCC
>NW_025170602.1:0-1780 GCF_004010195.1 Chiloscyllium plagiosum | reverse complement strand
AAAGAAGGAGCTCGGAGCAGCTGGACGTTTGTTAGTGAGACGGGAGAAAACTGTGAACCATCTGCACTCTCTGGAATCTAACAGCACAGGAGGCTGGTTCTGGGATTTAATTTTTGCAGAAACAGCATAGTGATGGAAAAAGTGTCAGTCACTCTCTCACAAACACACACGCCTGTACTCGGAGATCAGAAACAGAATCCAGCAGCAGCTCTGTCTCCAAGCTGTGAAACCTGCACAGAATTGTTCCCTCATTCAGTTTATAACTGGCAGGATAGACCAAGCAGGGGAGGCAACACAGTGGTGTGTACAGTCGAAAGGGAGTTGCCCTGGGAATCCTCACCATTAACAATGGAACCATGAAGCCTCATGACAGCAGGTCAAACATGGGGAAGGAAACTTCCTGCTGATTACCACATAGCACCACCATCCCCTCCAACCTCAACTAAGCAGTCAGTCCTCCTCCATCTTGAACAATACTTGGAGGGAGCACTGAGGGTGGGAAGGATGCAAGATATACCCTGAGTAAGGGACTTCAAAGTCCACCATCAAGAGCCTCTCAGAAGCATCACTACTGAGCAAGCTGGTCAAGTTCCACCTGATTCAGCTGCTAGACTGGTCCTGGGGCAGGTGGTGAGGGAACCAACAAGAAGGAAAAACATACTCACTATCGCCCTCACCAATCTGCCTGCTGCTGGTGTATCTGTCCATGACAGTATCAGTAAGGGTGACCACCGCACAGTCCGTATGGAGACAAATCTTCACATTGAGAACACCTTGGATTTTGTTTTTAGAAGCAATTGGTAATGACTTGGAAATTAGTGCCCATTCAGGTGAGGCAGGTGAAGACACTCAGTTATTGCAATGGCAATATTGGATGGGCTCTTGATGGAAATAAACCTGCAAGGCTCTGGGGGACGAGTAGGGGAGGGAGTGGGACTGACTGGATTGCTCCATGAAATGACAGCATTTCCCTGACAGGCTGAATGTTCTCTCCCTGTGCTGGAAATAGGTCTCACTCAATGAGGGGTTCACAATTAGAGAGTTTGGATGCAGTAAATACAGGACAAATTGTTTCTCCAGGCAGGAGGGTCAGTAACCAAAGGGCACACATTTCAGAAAGGGTCTGAAGGACAAGAGAGAAGATAGGAACATTTTTATCCAGCGAGTTCACGATGACTGTCTGCAAGGTGAGTGGAAGTGGATTCAACAGCAACTTTCAAAAGGGCATTTGGAGAAATAGCTGAAAAGGAAACAATTGCAGTGTTATACAGGAAGGGCTGGGTAAATGGAACACATTGGAATAATTTAACTAACAGTCACAATAGGCCCAGTGACCGCTGTCTGTGCTGTATAAGAGCTTACACACACTCAGTCTCACCTTTACACAAACGCAGACCCAATTCACAAAAGAGTGTTTTCTCAAGGAAAAGCTCTTGTACCAACTCAGGGAACAGGCCAGACTAGATTTACTAGAATAAATCGGCAAAACAATGACAAGTGAACAGCAATCCAAAAGCAATGGAACTGAACAGCATATTCAACAGCACAACCATCAAGAGGGGGAGGGATGAAGGGCAGGAGGTCAGAGAGCATGCTTTAGGGGTCTGAAGGCTCTGCTGTCAATGGTGGGATGGAGGAAGCAGCAATGGGCAGGAGACCAGAAACAGAAGATGGAAGAGGGAGGAAGGGAATGAGAGTCTGCAGCAAGACACAGAGTGAGGGAGGAGGGAGGCCATGGAGGCAATTAGCTGGCAGTGAGGTCGGGGGTTATTTTGGAATG
>NW_025170601.1:0-1780 GCF_004010195.1 Chiloscyllium plagiosum | reverse complement strand
TTTAATGAATCTATCATCAATCGTTCATTCAATCAAAAAACCTGCACGTGTTAATTCAAATATTCATTCAATGAATCTGACTTCAATCGTTCATTCAGTGTATCAGACGTTATTCGTTGATATAATGAATCAAACCAAACTCATTCATTTAATGAAGCTAACTGCCTTCTTTCATTCAATAAATCAAGCTGCATTCATTCATTCAAGGAAACAAACTGCTGGTGTTAATTCAATGAGTCGAGCTTCACTCATTCATTCAATGTCTTGAGTTAACGCATTCATTCAATGAATAAAACTGCCTTTATTCTTTCAATGAATGAAACTAAATCAATCATTCAATGAATTAACCTTTGCTCATTGAGTGGATGAAACAATCTTAACTCTTGCATGTAATGAAGCAAACTGCATTCATTTATTTAATGCGTCAAACTTCAATCTTCAATGTATGAAACGTTATTCATACAGTCAGTGAAACAAACTTAAATCATTCATTCATTTTAAGAATCTTTCAGTTAATTCGTTCAGTTAATGAATCAAATTGTACTAATTTATTCAATGAAACAAACTTTGTGTTAATTCAATCAGTAGAGATTCTCTCATTCATTCAATACAACAAACTACATTCATTCTTTCATTAAATGCAATTTCAACCATTCATTCAATGAATGTAACGTTATTCATTTATTCAATGAATCAAACTTTGTGTTAATTCAATCAGTAGAGCTTCTCTCATTCATTCAATACAACAAACTACATTCATTCCTTCATTAAATGAAATTTCAACCATTCATTCAATGAACTGAACGTTATTCATTGATTCAGTGAACCAATCTGAACGTATTCATTTAATGAATCAAACGGCATTCATTCACTTAATGATGCTGACACCAATCGTTCATTCAGTCAATGAAACAAACTAAACTCATTCATTTAGTGAATCAAACTGCATTAATTTATTTCATGTGTCAAACTTCAACCGTTCATTACAAGAATCAAACGTGTCAATGAAGGAAACATTTCATTAATTTAATGAATCTATCTGTATTCTTTCATTCAATGAATCAAACTGCACTCATTCATTCAATCACTTGTAAATTCAATGAATAGAGCTTGTGTCCTGCATTCACTATCTCGAAATTAAAGTATTCATTCAGTGAATCAAACTTCATTCGTCCATTAAACGAAACAAACATTATTTGTTGATTCATTGAAACGAACTTAAATCATGACTTTCATGAATCAAACAGCACTCATTCATTCAGTGAATCAAACTGCATTCGTCCATTAAACGAAACAAACATTATTTGTTGATTCATTGAAACGAACATAAATCATGAATTTCATGAATCAAACAGCACTCATTCATTCAATGAATCTTACTGCCTTCTTTCATTCAATGAACCAAACTGCACTCCCTCATTCAATGTCTCGAGCTTAACGCATTCATTCAATGAATTCAACAGCATTCATTCTTTCATTGAATGAAAAGTTACTCATACATTCAATGAATCAACGCTTTTCATTGGTTCAATGCATGAGTTTCCAGTCATTTTATGAATCTGAGAGAAATCGTTTATTCAATGACTCAAACATTATTCATTGATGCAATGCTCCGAACTAAACTCATTCATTTATAAATCAAACTGCATTCGTTCAGTTAATGAATCAAATTGTACTAATTTATTCAATGAAACAAACTTTGTGTTTATTCAATCAGTAGAGCTTCTCTCATTCATTCAATACAACGAACTACATTCATTCTTTCATTAAATGAAATTTC
>NW_025170600.1:0-1780 GCF_004010195.1 Chiloscyllium plagiosum | reverse complement strand
TGCGAATAGAGTATTCTAATTAGCCTTTCACAGGACTCGCCTAACACTTTCAAAATTGGCCTTGATCAAAGTTAGAACTTTATTGCTTACATCAGGTCTTTCCTATTCCATAACTAGTTTGAATGTAATATTTATGCTTAACAGACTTAAAATGTTAAATAAACACTTCCTGCCCCACTGTAACAGGCTCGAGAGGCTGCATAAGATCCTCCTGTCCCTGTATAACAGCCACGAGACTTTAAATGACACATCAACCTCTAGATTACGAGCAGCCAATGATGGATGTATCTGATGAAAGTCCATCCCTTCTCAATTACAGAAACAATGAACTCCAGGTGTCCTCTCAGTGACACCTCATACAGCTGCAGCGACAAATCCTTTTATTTTGAATGCTTTTGTTGGCAAAATGTGCTAATGTTCCAGAGTTCCACCTTTTCAAGTAAGAGCAGGCTAATATGGACTGAATGGCCTTCTGCTATCCTTCTGTCAGAGGCCCATAGTGACAGAATTGCTTCGGCCTGTTCCTGAGTAGCAGTGTCGGTGCTCTGTCTCAATGTTATGAAAGGATTTGAAAACAGGGCACTCAAAACCCGGAATAGCATCACACTGGTCAATAAGTATCATACTGTAGGTTAAGGCATCTAGAAACTTGCCCATCCGACGTTTTTTTTATGTCGCCGATCTGTTATTTTATAACTGTTTCCTTTCATAAACAGAATGGAACATATACAGACCCCTGCAGTGTTCTGTTAATAATCTCGTATGCAAGGAAAAAGAAATAAAAATTGAAATATTTATGTTCCATCTCTCAGCAACCCTCATCCATTCCACCCAAAACCGGTAAATGTTCCTTTTTATAGTGATATGAAAAATGATGTATGGAACTGGTTAACTGATTCTATTTGTTCTGTGACTGTGATTAATGCCGATCTCCATGGATTCTAATTGTCCCAGTGGAGGGTTTCCATCTTTTAATGATAAATGGGCGCCGTTCAATGTGCTATCCCATAATATGAGCGGGACCATCATCAACAGCACTGACAGGGATCAACAGATCCAGAGAGAGGGAGAGGAAGGGATCAGAATCTGAGAACATTAGACTGGAATGTTCCAACAATCGAACAGGATTTGAGAACATTAGACTGGAATGTTCCAACAATGGAACAGAATTTGTGGACATTAGACTGGAATGTTCTAAACATGGTTCAGAATCTGAGAACATTCGACTGGAATATACCGACAATAGAGAGGAGTTATTGGTATTTTTCTGTATTTTATTCGTTGCCATTATCATCGCAGATCTATTACACTCTTTCCTTTATTCAATACTTTTATTATCCTTTCCTGGTTATCGTTGGTGTTCCTGGTAAGTGTCACTGCCCATTTTTTTCTATAAACTAGTTATGACTGTATTATTGTTCTTTCATATATTCTACACTTCTACCCACTATTATTGTTCCTGTTGAAACTCTGAATCCAAATATGTACTCTACAGACCTCTACTATCTACATAAATGAAGGTGTTCAATTACTGCCTCCCTCTGCTTTGGCAATGTTACTCATAGTATGTTGACCTACTCAGTTTCAGCAGATAACCGCAATGTATTGTATCTTTGCCTTTGTTATTTAAATATTAAGAGTATGGAAGTCACTGTCTACTGCTCTGGTTACAAACTCCACTTCGTTCCAGTATTTCCAACCCATCCCTGGCCAATATCTGTGGCTGAAGCAGACGAGTCATAACTGCGGGTGATCCCTTTGATCATGAGCTGACTCTTGA
>NW_025170599.1:0-1780 GCF_004010195.1 Chiloscyllium plagiosum | reverse complement strand
CTAGTTACTGCAGTGCATCTTGTAGATGATGTGCACTGTTGCCAATGTTGTCAGTGGAGAAAGGAGCAGGTATTTAAAGTGGTGGATGAATTGCCAATCATACAGATTGCTTTGTCTTGGATTGTGTCGAGCCTCTTCAGTGCAATTGAAACAGCCCCCATCCAGGGAAGTAGGAAGCATTCCATCACACTCTTCATTCTTGAGTGAAGCAATGGCCTGGTGATATTATCACTGGACTGAAAAACCAGAGACGTAGGTAATGCCCTGGGCATGCAGGTTTGAATCCTACCAAAGCAGATGGTGAAATTCCAATTCAATAAACATCTGGAATTAAGAGTTTAATGACCATGAATCCATTGTTGATTGTTGGAAAACTCATCACAAAAGTCCTTTGGGGAAGGAAACTGTCTTCGTTGCCTGGTCTGGCCTACCAGTGACTCTCAACTGCCCTCTGGGATGGGCCAATGTGGCACTAACTAGTGATATCCTCATTTGTAAATGAATAATAAAAAAATGTGCGTTTTCAACAGTGAATAAACTTGGGAGACTCAAGATATACGACAGTTGCTGCAAGATCTTTAGCTTTGAACTACTCTTGTAGCCGCAGCATTGGTATGAAAGGTCTAATCCAGTTCCGGCCCCAGGATGTTGATAATGTGGGATTCACTGATGGCAATACCATTGAACATCAAAGGGCAATTGTCCAGATTCTCCCTTGTTCGACATGGTCATTAACAGGTCAGGAAAGTACTTAAAACTTTGAAGAAAAACATGTGTGTGAGTTGAAATAAATACAGAAAACAGAAAATAATAAGCAATATAAAGATAGCTTAAGGATATACTAGGTACCATATGGAAACACAGCTGGATTACTAGCCTTAATATAGAAATGAGCAGGTGCTGAGTTTATGGTGTACACTTCATTTACTTTGCCTGACATTGGGTTTGACTTTTTTTACTCATTAAATTGTTACTGTTCTGAACAAAAGGAATTATAATGTTTTCCATACTGCCAATGATTAACTGATTAATTGAATCAATGCACAATTCAGGCAATTTCACTTGCCCATCAATGTCATTGGCCTTAAAAAGTATCCTTTTGAAAATGTATTTCAATGCTGTGTGAATGAAGTCTTATTTGATATGGTTGAAGAGTTCTTGTGAACATTCATGGTAATGCCCTGTTATGCAGAGGTTTGTTATCCTGTGACTGAGTGAAAAAACAAAAAGTGAAATTTCCAGATTTTAAGAACACAAGATCTTGTGGCTGAGGTAGGCCACTTGGGCCAACTTAATTGATTTGTTTTGAAATCTAATCTTCTTTCCACTGCAGTACAGATATTTACATACGTTAATTAATTCCACTGTCTTTTACGATATTCATGTAAGACTAATAATACTGTGATTGCTTGTTTCTGTTCCATCACAGTTTTTGACAATTGATATTCATTAGCCTGTTCCGAAACATTCCCTAATAACCATGAACTTCCCCATAATTATATGTCACAAGCACTGCACTTGTCTCTTTCAACAATCTAGGATAAACATCAACTCGTCAGGAATTTATTTTTTTACAGATAATAGTAGTGCTGGGTGCTGATAAAAAGTTAGGTTAGCAGTAGCAGGACAGAAAGGGATCTAGTGGTGGTTATTAGGGGATTGGGACGTGAGGCTACTAGGGTTAAGTTGAAGTGATAGCTGAGTCGTTGGAATTATATTAGCAGTTACGGGAGGATAAATCTATGGGTAAATAGGTAAAAACAATGACTGCAGATGCTGG
>NW_025170598.1:0-1780 GCF_004010195.1 Chiloscyllium plagiosum | reverse complement strand
GAGCTGGGATTAGTGTGTGATGAGTAACTGGGCGATTCCTGAAGAAGGGCCTGTGCCCGAAACGTCGAATCTCCTGTTCCCTGGATGCTTCCTGACCTGCTGTGCTGTTCCAGCAATAAAGTTTCAACTGTGATGAGTAACTGGGCATGAATGGGGAGAGCAGCCAGGGTAGGGTAATGGATGACCAGAATTGCAGAGGAGTTCGGCTGTAGAGGAGTCAGATGAGGACCTTGATGGAGAGTACTGATTGGCATGCACACCGAGAGGTTGGGTGTATGGGCTGACCTACCACTCTCAAGGATCACCGAGGTGTTTGGTTCTCAGTTACCAGAGGAACTGTGAAGAGCTTGCTTTCTCTCTCTAGTCTCTCCAGCCATGCTGCAGAGTTGGAAACTCAGCTACCCTATACCTATTGCAGCTTTTGTGTGAAAAGTCATCAAATGAGGATGCAGCAACACTCCCTGTCAAATCCAGACCTTACCACAACACCTGCAGAAACATTCCACAGAATTTGGCCAGACATGTCTGCAAGAGCAGACGATCTGAAATATTACCTTATTGTAATTTGGCTGCTGGCCCCTCAAAGAACATTAGTACAGGACTCTTGCAGTTTAGCACTTGTTGCTTGCAAAGTGACAAAGGAATTCATTGTTTGGACCCATATGGTCCATGTCATGTATCCTTGCTTTACATCAGCTAACATTTGTGGCCTTACTAAATAACCGTAGCATACTCACTAGTTTGGGAGAGGTCAGGCTGTTAATTGAAAAATCTATATGATTATAACCACAGCATTTTTTTTCAGTATGCATGTTAATATGAATTTCTCTCTATTTCTATTAACTCCCCCAAAAATTATGACCATAAAGAGAGAAATAAAAATTACCCAAAGTTACTTACCTTTAGATTTATTTCCCCTCTCTTAATGAAAGAATGTTGCATAACATTGTAGAAGAAATAGCGAGGCCAATTAGGAAAATCCCTGAGATTGCCTGTCCTTTTAAGAGATTTCACGCCACACAGCTTTCTTTTTCTGTATGCCTTCGGAGCATTTCCTTGGCAGTTTCCTTCAGTTCTTGCACTGTAGGAGGCATTTGGTACAAACTTCAGCAATGAGACCACCCAGGTTTCGTTTCCCTTTGGAACAAAGGAGAAAAGAAAACTTTTTCCTTTTCAACTTTATCCACAAAAGACACAAAGGATTTTTTAAAAAAAATTAAATCAGTGTAGAGATTAGGGACCAGGTGGTTCAGGGGGTTAGTGCAATGTTTTTTGACTCCAAGGACTTGGTTTACAATCCAGTCTTGAGCGTTTTCTCTTTTGACTGCTCTCAGATTCTAACATGAAGTGAGTTTCATCTGTAACTATTTCAAATATGTATACTGTATAAAGGTCTCAGAGCAATCCCAAGAAGACAACCTGGCACATTGCAGAAAAGCATACAAAAGCACTCCCATGCGGAGACATTCATGTGGTCTATCTTATGCAGGGGCTAGTGTTGTGGGATTTTCTTTTCGACATTTCCTACCGGTTTGGCTGTAATTGCTGCTATACTGTTCCTTCACTATTAAATATACTAAAAGAAGCTGCACACTGCATTTGGTGTGTTGTGACATTCCTGGGTCTTGCAGGATTCTTGCTTATAACCAGTAAAATCTTCCTTAAATGTTCTTGTATACAGGGACAACCCCTTGACTCCAATTTGGACCAGTTGCCTCTTAGCACATTTAAGCTATCCAACTTAAGTGCAATGAGTTGCACATGGTCTGAATGTTGTTTG
>NW_025170597.1:0-1780 GCF_004010195.1 Chiloscyllium plagiosum | reverse complement strand
CTACCAATCGCAGTGATTGGGTGAGTGAGTATTGGAGATGGAAAGGTGCCCATAAAGCACGCGTGGGACAATTTGAGATCCCCTCCTGTGATCATGTCAGGACATTGTTTCTGATGTTATCACGGACATTGTTTGAAGGTTCCTGCAGGTCAGGAAATTCAACGTCAGTTCGACTTCAGAAGAAATTGGACGATTGGTTTGTAAGTGCAAAAAAGCCGACATTGTTTTCGAGCCAGTTAGGAGTCGAAGCTTCACTATCCCGACGCGTAATCAGGAGTGTTATTCATGAATGACTCCGACATGAATGGCACGATCATCAGCATTTGGAATACAGCATTACCACGCAGATACATTTTCTCAGTGTTTGGACATGTAGCACCGTTTGGGAACCAACTCAGAGAGGTACACGTGACAGAGAGTCGTCTTGGACTGGATGGCCTTATGGCTTCAGTCTGCGTGGGAATGACACCACGTTATTATGCCATCCCGCTCCCTGTCTTGGGGCAGATGGAGAAACAATAGCTCATTTTAAACACCCACTGCAGTGTTGGACTCTGCAGATGACTGTCACTCAGGGAGCGTTTCTCTTCAGTTCGCTATATTTGGGAAAATTTGGGTTCAGATGTTAACTGCTTGCCCGATCGCAGGAAAGAAACAGACGCCCGTGTTGCATGAGACTTTCTGCAGGATTTATATATAAAGCCGAACTCTGAACACCAAGCAAGCTGGAAGCAAGAGAACTCATATTCATTTACCTGAATGAAAAACCTGCAGTGTCCATGTTTTCCCTTCACGAAAGTTCTACTTCTTTCTATTTCTCGGATAAAAAGAGATTCGGAAACATCCATAATCAAAGTTGCTCATTTACTACCGTGTAACTGATTCCACCCACCGTGCTTGACACTGGGCAGAAAAGTGAACGGGCTGTGCCCTCTCCCAGCACAGCTTGCAAGTAGAAACTAAATGGTTTCATTGTCCGCCAGTGGAGACAGTCTGGTTCCTTAATGCGGGACAAACAGCAACGTCGGTGAGCAGTTAGACAGAATGGGAAGCAGATACTATGGAAACACTTTGCTGCTCTAAATTTCAGGAGCGTTGAGGAATGAATTTCAACAAGGGACGAAGTCAGCCGCTGGCACAGTGTATAACACGACCAGTCTGTATCGCACTCCTCTTTGAATATCATTTTGTTGTCCTTTTGGGCTTTCAGTGATTTAGATATGTGGTTCAAATTCAGGACGGACCCATCTGTCCTTTCTCCACTTACACAAAAATGATCAATGGATTTTCTCAAAAACTAGTTCCTGTAAATTATGTCGGACGGCCTGAAGTCGGGATGAGAAGAGCTAATGTTGTAGCAAACACGACAAAGCGAAGCACGTTTTAAAAGTGAAAACGTATTTCGGCCGGATCACTTCGTCAATCCGACTCCGAATGACACCACTAGCGGCATTATTGCTCAATTCTGCTCGTGAAACTTCAGGAAGTGGGAAAATAAGTGATTTTAGAGAGCGCTGAACAGGGTAATGTAAATGGAGCAGAGTATGTACACTGCCAGCTGTGAAGGTAGATTGGGAAGTTGTGGCAGTTCTCCTTGGAGAATAGAAGGCTGAAAGCGGGTCTTCCCTTTCCAACGCAAGACGTGAAAATCCTTCACCGTAACAACAACCGCCTGACCTCTCTCTACCGTCCCAAAGGATCATAGAACATTACAGCGCAGTACAGGTCCTTCGGCCCTCGATGGTGTGCCGCCCTGCCAAACTAATCTGAAACCATCCTA
>NW_025170596.1:0-1780 GCF_004010195.1 Chiloscyllium plagiosum | reverse complement strand
GTGTCCAAACAGGACTGTGCATCTTCATTGATGGTTGACATGATCCCAGCCAACATTCTTGTGTGTCACATGAGTCAGAAATTTTATGCAGATGTTTTCAATATTGTACTGACCATTAACAGCAAGGTCTCATCCTTAAAGATGATAAATGCTTTGATCAAAACCTCTTGATTATCCAAGAAACAAATCCACCCATTTATTTCGTTCAACTTTTCGACTGAAATCTAATGAAAGCATAGTGCACAAATGATGAATGTGTTTATTGCGCCCAGGATCAAATGATTATTTCACTAAAGCACTTTAAAAATATCCAACTAGTTTTCCCTTGAATACAAACATCCCACACCTAATCATTTTCATGGGAATAATTGTTTCCAAATGTTTTTCAGTCCAAATATGAGTACATATTAAATTGCTTCTATCTATCTCATGTGAGTAATCTGGTGTATGAATGACAGTACCCGTGTGATGCTATGTATTTGGCTGTGCCTCTGAAAGACTGACTGGTTGTTCCAAACAGCATCTCGCTTCAGCTGTTCACAACAACCAAGGGATGGCTTGCACCTAACCACCTGACACTCACATTTATGTGGTGTGAATGCTAATTGCCACTTTTCATTCCAAGCCTGGACATTGTCCAGGTCTCACTGCACTTGGATATGGAGTGCTTCAGTCTCTGAGTATTCGCAAACGCTGCTGAACACTGTGTAATCATTAGCTAACATTCCCATGTCTGACTCTATGATGGAGAGACTCATTGATGAAGCTACTAAAGATGGTCAGTACTGAAGATCCTGCAGAGATATCCCGCAGTGGTGATGAATGACCTTCAACAACCACAGCGTTCTCCCTTTCTGCCAGGGACAACTCCAACCAGTGGAGAGTTTCCAATGATTTCCATTCACTCCAGTCTTGTTCAGGCTCCCTGACGTCACACTCGGCCTAATGCACCCTTGATGTTAAGCCCAGTCAGACTCACCCTACCTCAGGAATTCACGTCGTTCTGTCCATGTTTGAACCAAGGCTGTAATGAGGTCAGGAGCTGATTGGCCCTGGGTGATCCCAAACTGGGCGTCACAGAGCAGGTTGTTGTGAAGCAGGTATTGTTTCACAGCACATTTGATGAAACTTCCCTCGAAGTTTAATGATCAAGATCATATTAATGGAGCAGTAATTCGCCGGGTTGGCTTTGTCCTGCTTTTTATGCACAGCACATACCAGGAGAAATGTCCAACTCCCTCAGGGAGGTGCCGGTGTTGTAGCTCAGCAAGAACTGCTTGACTAGGGGCTGCAGCACGTTCTGGAGCACATACCATTTGTCCCATTGCTGGAACGTTGGCAGGGCCCCAGCTATTCCCCGCTAGATGAGGCCCAGATGGATCAACCCATCAGCATCTCTGTTTGAAGGTTTCTGTGAATGGGTTTAGCCTTATGATTGCGCTGGTATATTGGGCTCCCCATTGTTGATTATTTGAGATATTTTTGGAGCTTCCTTCTGCAATGAGTTGTTTAATTGTTCACCATCATTCACGACTGAATATGGCAGCACTGCAGGGCTTGGATGAAATTTATTGATGGTTGAATTACTTAGTTCTGTCTCTCACACTCTGCTCATGCATGTGGCGAATGTGTTGGTGAAGACCATGGCATGGGTATTATTATGGAGTAGGCGGAGAATGGTGACAGAATTCTGTGGGCGCTCAAATTTGAGGAAGATATTTTCCGTGTTTTCCGGGTCCTTAAGGGAGAAGGGGAGCAGCCCGAAGTCATGGTCCACATT
>NW_025170595.1:0-1780 GCF_004010195.1 Chiloscyllium plagiosum | reverse complement strand
CCACTGCATAGTCATTGTGGAAATAAAGTCACATCTCCACATTGAGAATAATCTCCAGCATTTTAAGTGGCACTATCACCGTGCTAACTAGGACAGACTTCGAACAGATCTATCTGGGTTTCCATAACGTGTTGTGGGTCATCAATAGCAGCAGAATTGTACTCCTGCAAAACCTCATGGCCTGGCATATCCTACTCACAACAATTACCATCAAACCAGAGGATCAACCTTGGTTCAATGGAGTGTGCAGGCGGGCCAGGAGCAGCACTGGGCATAGCTGACAATGAGGTGTCACCCTGGTGAAGTCACCAACCAGGACTACTTGTAATCCAAACAGCATAAGCAGTAAGTGATAGACAGAGCTAAGTGGTCCCACAAGTAACGGATCAGATCGAAACTCTGCAGTCCTTCTATTTCTAGTTGAGAATAGTTATGGACAATTAAACAAGTTATTGGTGGAGGAGATCCCATGAGTATCCCCATCCTGAATGATGGAAAAGTCCAGCACTTCAGTGTATAAGATAAGGCTGATGCATTCGCAACAATCTTCAGTCATAAGTGCTGAGTGGATGATCCATCTTGGCCTCCTCGATGTGGTCCTCAGCAATTCAGTTACCAGCCATCAACCAATTTGATTCACTCCACGCAATATCCAGATTCAGTTGAAGATACTGGATACCCCAGAGGATACATACTCTGACAACATTCTGTCAATTATACTGAAAAGTTGCTCTCCAGACCTTGTCACTGCCCTCACCAAGCTGTTCCAATACCGTTACAACAATTACATTTCCCCAATTACGTGGAGAATTACCCCAAGTATCTCCTGTATATAAAAAGCAGAACAAATCCAATCCGGTCAATTACCACCCCATCAGTCTACTCTCGATCATCAGTAAAGTGGTGGAAGGTCTTAGTGATTTCAAGCAGCATCTGCTTAGCAATGACCGGGTCAATGACGCCCAGTTTGGGCCCCACCAGGGCCACTCAGGACCTGAACTCATTACCTTGGTTAAACATGGACAAAAGAGCTGAATTCCAGAGGTGGGGTGAGAGTGACAGTCTTTAAAACAAAGCTGTCTTCTCTCAAGAGTGGCATCAAGGGGCGTAAACAAAACTGGAATCAATGGGTATCAGGGGCAAACTCCACGCTGGTTAGAATCATACCTGACACGTAGGAAGATGGTCATACTTGATAAAGGCCAGTCAACTCAGCTCCAGGACAAGTCTGTAGGAGTCCCTCGGGCAGTGGCCGAGGCTCAAACATCTTCAGGGCTGTTTGATCAATGACCTTCCCTCTATAATAATGTCAGAAATGGGGATGTTCGCCAATGATTACGCAAAATTCAACAATATTTGTGGCTCCTCAGATACTGAAGCAGTCCACGTCCAAATGCAACAAGATCTGGACAGTATCCAGGCTGACAAGTGGCAAGTAATATTCAGGTCACACAATTGCCAGACTGTGACCATCACCACTAAAATGCAATCGAAACACTGACCTTGGCATTCAATGGTGTTACCATCACTGAATCCACAGTGGACTGCAGCGGTTCAACAAGGCAGCTCACGACCACCTTCTCAAGGGGCAACCAGGGACAGGCAATAAATGCTGCCCCAGCCAGTCACACCCAGATTCACGAAATAAATAAATTGAAAAACCAGATTTTTTTAAGAGGAAGGTTGTTGAGGTATCACAGGGATCGGTGCTCAGGCCCCAGCTGTTCACAAAACCCAATAAACATTAGGTTGCGGGAATCAAATACAATATATCCCAACC
>NW_025170594.1:0-1780 GCF_004010195.1 Chiloscyllium plagiosum | reverse complement strand
GGAAAAGGTTCACACTTTCAACCCTATCTAACCCCCTAATCATTTTGTACACCTCAATCAAGACACTCCTAAACCTTCTTTTCTCTAATGAAAACAGCCCCAAGTGTCTCAGTCTTTCCTCATACGATCTTCCTTCCATACCAGGCAACATCCTGGTAAACCTCCTCTGCACCCGTTCCAGTGCCTCCACATCCTTCCTATAGTATGGCGACCAAAACTGCACACAATATTCCAGATGCGGCCGCACCAGAGTCTTATACAACTGCATCATGACCTCAGGACTCCGGAACTCAATTCCTCTACCAATATTCCATGAATTTGTGTTAGTGTCCCAATCTCTGGAGCAGATGATGTGGATTCAAGTCCTGCCCGTTGTGGAGGTGTGTCACAGCATGTCAGAACAAGCTGATGAACAACCACACAGGAGTATCATGTTGCAGCTTTTGGGGCTATTGCTGAGTAGTGGTAGTGCCACTTCCTCTGAGCTTAAATGTTCTAGGTTCCAATCCGACAGAGATGTTGCATTATATGTCTGAACACGTGGATTAAAATGATTTTAGAATTGTGCCTTGATGGAGATCGAAGAGGTGTCATTATTGAATTTCAGAACTTAGGCCCATGATGACTGAAAGCACAGCCATTCGTGTTGATTGGAGTCGCATTTGCAACTTCTAGAGGTTTATACAATCATGGGAAGAGTAAATTGTCAAGGTCTATATCCCAGGGTAGGGCAGGCCAAAACTGAAGAGCATAGGTTTAAGGTGGACAGAGAAAAATTGAAGAGGGACCTGTAGGGCAGCTTTTTCACGCAAAGCATAGTGCGTGCATGGAATGAGCTGCCAGAGGAAGTGGTGGAGGATGGTGCAATTATAACATTTAAACGGCATGAGTATATGAATAGGAAGGGTTCAGAAGGATATGGGACAAATGCTGGAAAATGGGACAAGATAATCCAGAATATCTGGTCGGCTTGGGTGAGTCGAAGGATCTGCTTCCCTGCTGTACAGGTGTACGATTAACATATTTAATTGATCAAGGTGTCGTTATAAACACTGACTGTAAGACATTAAATAAACGTTGTCCGCGATACAACCAAACTTGATGTAATACGCAGATTTGCTAATCATGGCTTCTACAATTCTCATCTAAATTATTGATATAAATGACAAACAAAGGGGGATCCAACATTTTTTCTTGTGAATTACATCTGATCCCAGGTTTCCAGTTTGAAAATAACCCCCCCACCTTCGCCCTGTCTCCTGCCAATAAATAGACATACACAGAAACACAAATACAACCCCCACCACCACACTGTCTCCTGCAAATAAACTGATATACACAGAAACACACGCACATACGACCCTCCACCACCATTCTTGTCTCCTGCCATTAAACAGTTATACACAGGAACACACACACACTCCATCTCGTGTCCTACCATTAAACAGATATATACAAAACATGCACACATAACCCTCCACCGCCACCCTGTGTCCTGCTATTAAACACATAAACACAGAAACGCACACACACGCACACGTAGCCATATCGAGACACAGGTACAGTCATGTCTTTAATACAGAGATAGATATTTTTTGATTAAAACATGGGTCCAGAGTTCCACTGAGAATGCAGGGTAATTGTGTTGGCAAACATGTCAGGCAGGTCCGAACAGCAATGTAGAGTTGATGGGCCTAATTTTCTTATTTCAATTTCCTATGATATGAGGCCTTCAGATGACAGAAACATTTTTTGGAGTGTGCAATGGAGGCTGAGTTTG
>NW_025170593.1:0-1780 GCF_004010195.1 Chiloscyllium plagiosum | reverse complement strand
CAGGTTTATTTGGAAGCACTAGCTTTCAAGGCTGAGGCTCTGCATCTGGTTATCTGGTATCTTAGGAGACACACTACTAGAGCTACACAAGTGCCTTTCAAAATCTTCCCAACAAGGAAGGGTGGGATTATTATCAATTGGGATTACTCAAATGAAAACTAACCAGTGTTCATTCCGATAATTGGGCTGGAAACTAATTAGGCTGTTTCTGTGTAATGGACTGAGAATGAACTAGTAATTCACAATAATGACGGTACTAAGCACATATGCTCTTACTTACATATTAATATCAGAATAATTGGAAGAAAGATAAATCGACATATCATGAGCTTGTTGTAAATGCATAAAAAATACAGCTGCTGAATACGTTTAAAGCAGTTTTTCTTATAAAGAGAAAGATAATGAGAATGTTTAGCAGTCGGACGGAATCGGAAGAAAAGGTTATTCACTGTGACTATTCAGCTGCAGACATCTTCTCTTCCTTCCACAAATGTATAACTTGCAACAATTCCAAATGTATTCTGATTGATAAAGGAAAGAGCAAACACCTGTAAATTGTATTTTTTTTGTTTACAAAAAATGTCACAAATTTAATTTTTTAAGCTTTAAAATATTTAAATCTTACTGTCATCAGAATTACAATAAATCTTTGTGTTGAAGAAAAATATAATCAAATCAATCAAAATTTACATCGATATTCACAATAATTGGGAGAGTGAACACTGCAATATCTTTCCATCAGTTGATGTACTGAGCCATAATTCCACTTTTCTATCCCTTACTGGATTGATCAGTGGTTAGATATTAGCAATAACTAAATTATTAGTATGCTGTCAGTGAACTGCATGTTAATAAGAAACTTCCCAATGCTGTTTGTTCGAAATAAACAGTAATTATTGGTGAAATGTTATTAGATGTCTCTTAATCGATGAGGCTGTGATTACTTTAATTTTAAAATGAGTAGTATTCCAATATTTCCTAGGGGCATTGGATGGAAAATCGATGCTTTTTGGTGTAGACCTGATTTTTTTTATTGTAGTATTGGCAGTAATAATCAATGGATAATATTATGATATGCATCACACCTTACTGAATATTTTCAAGTTTTCTAACAGGTTTCTAGTCCGATCTTCAGTTTAAAAAGGGTAATTTTGGCTCAGCACATCAGTAACTACAAATGGTTTCAACTCATCTCCAAAGTTATTAATCTTATAATTTAAAAAAAATAAAAAAAATTACCTCTGTAATGTCATTGACTCTAACTTTAGATTATAGTCAAGTTCGTTCTCTACTTATTTTCTTTCTATTTCTGACACCGGTGGCTAAATATTGATTAGATTAAATGTCATATGAGTGAGACACTAGTTTTCTCTCAAAGATCTATGCAGCACAGGAATTGGTCCTTTGGCCCACAACGTTATGCTGAACATAATGCAAAAGAAACTCATCCCTTCTGCCGACCCTTCATCTATATCCATCCAAATTATCTAAATGAACATTAAATAGCCTTAATGTATCTGCCTCCACCACCAACCCTTGAAGTTCATCCCAGACATCTACCACTCCCTGTGTAAAAAACAATTGCCCCTCACATGCCCCTTGAATTTTTCCCCCTAGCCTTAAATGCATGACTCATCGTTCTCATGTTTCAACTCTGGTGAGAAACTTCCTGACTGACAACTCTACCTATGTATCTCATGATTGTATAGACTTCAATCAATTTTTCCCCCAACAACCGCCACTCCATAAAAAAGCAGCCTGAGTTTTTTCTCGCCTCTCA
>NW_025170592.1:0-1780 GCF_004010195.1 Chiloscyllium plagiosum | reverse complement strand
CATCGAATTTAATTGAATATTTATCCCCATCACATTCGCTGATTTAAACAAACAATGAATGAGTCCACGTCCATCCTGCAGATGAAAAATTTCTTCAGCTCTGGCTATTGCAGGGAATGTTACAAAGAACAGTGCCACGCAAAGTGCACTGGCTTATCCCAAATTATTACAAGGTTTATAAATAAAACATGCGGAGAGGCAGAGTGTAAAAGGTGAATTCAACAAAGGTGTCGAAAATGCTATTTGTGGCTCCCTCATAAAATGTGTTAATTACATCACTTATAAATTCACAAAAATAGGGAAAGCAAGAAACTGGAATTGTCAAATCATCCTCTGAATAACATCTGAAGGACAGGGAGGAAATCACGGATTGTTTGCGATATTCAGAAATGACGATTGTGAGAATGTGGAGGTGGGGATCAGTGGAATGATGATCAATGTTGTGGATGACACAAAGATGTGCTGGGTGGATCATAGTCAGGAGGAAAGTGTTAGGCTACAGGAGGATATAACCAAATTATTCAAATAGCCAGAAAAATGGCCTGATGAAATTTAACACCGATAAATTTGAAAGATGCAAGTCAGAAGTAACAAGGCAAGTGAGTACTCAAAAGTGAGTATGAAAGAGGACGGCTAAATTTGCTTGTTTTTCTTTGCAGCAGGAAAGGTTGAGGAGGGAATATGGTACAGGTGGACAAGAGCATAAGGGGTATGGAGAGGATGGACATACAGCAGCTGTTTTCCTTCGTCAACGGGTCAAAAATAAAGGGACTCACTTTTAAAGAGAAAGCGAGGGGTTTGAGAGAGGATTTGGGAATGTGTTTCGAACTGAGAGGATAGTAAGAATCTGGAATGCATTGTCCAGGAGGGTGGTTAAGGCAGGTCACCTCTCAAACGTTTAAAAAGCCATTGGATATGCACTTGCTGGCACAGACGTGATAGGCCTGTTTTTCACTGCATGATTCTTTGCAGTGATCCCCATGAACACTCTGGTATATTCTGAAACAATAAGCAATGGCAGTTGCTGCTTTGTTCCTTTGACTGTACTCAGTCAGTAGCTATATTACAAAGCAGCAGCATCTCATGCAGCTTCAGCACTTACTCAACCAAAGTCAGCCCAGCCATCTCATCCAGGGTAATTTACATGCTCTGTGCAAGCATTGTCCAACAACAGCACTGATAATATTCCAACTGTTTACGACCATTATTATAGTTACAGCCATAATTTGAACACAGCTTTTCCTCCATTATAATACAGATCTTTAGCAATAAGGATGTTATTTCTCTGGAACATAATAAATTATTTCCCAGGTATTCCCTTTGACAAACAGCAAGTTTTCCTGCGTTTTCTTCTGCCAGTTGTTTCTCACAGAATTCCCCACCCCAACCTCTTTCCACTTTATCATTTTCTTGTGCACTGTCTCCCTGATCTCACACACCTCACTCCCTCACATCTCCCACAATCTCCATTCTTATTTTTTAATCCCTGATAAACCTGCGCCTAATCTCGATAATTTATTACAACTACCAACCCTGATCTGCTGCTTTGGTTCTCATTCTCCTGTTTTGTTCAAATCCATCTGACTTGCACTAACAAACCTCCCAACAAGGATGTTGGTGCTCGTCCAGTTAAGATACAACCTGTCTTTTTTGTACAGGTGCTCGTTGCCTTGCAAGAGGTCCCATTGTTCCAAAAATCTGAAACCCCCACCCTTGACCTAGCTTGTTAACAATATGTTAAGCGAGACTGTCTTCCTCATCCTTCCCTCTTTTCCACATG
>NW_025170591.1:0-1780 GCF_004010195.1 Chiloscyllium plagiosum | reverse complement strand
GTTGGATGGCATTTACTTCTGAGTAAGGCAGACAAGCTGAGGGGGTAGATTAATGAGTGGAGATCAGATATTGTTGTTATCACAGAGACATGGTTGAGGGTGTGACAGGATTGACAGCACAATGTTCTGGGCTATTGAACTGTGAGATGAGACATGTAGGGGTAGAGGGAATGTCAAAGAGGAGGGGGTGTTACAACATTGATGAAGGAGTTAATCACTGACATAAGATGGATGAAATCTTAGAATGTTCCTCAAATGAGGTCACATGGTACAATGGAAAAACAAACCCCCATCACGACACTCTGTCTCTTACCATCAAGCAAATTTTGTATCCAACTGGCCTTCTCTCCCTGAATCCCATGCCGCCTAACTTCACTAATTAGTCCACCATGTGGAACTTTGACAACAGCTTTACACAAGTTCATGTAAACAATATCTCCCCCTCTGCCCTCACTTGTCTTTTGGTTACATTTTCAAAAAACTCAGTCAAGTTTGTGACACATGATTTCCCCTGCACAAAGCCACTTTTATGTTTTTCCAGACCTCCAACACTTCCTCTTCAGTAAAGTGAATTCCTTCAAGACATTAATATTTATTTGCCCGAGTTCCCTTGCGTCAATTTCTTTCTCCACAGTAAAAACTGATGCAAAATATTTATTGAGGATATCTCCCCCTCTCCACTGGTTCTACACATAGATGACCTCATTGATCTTGAAGAGGCCCTATTCCCTCCCTGGATGCTCTCTGGCTTCTAATGACTTTGTAGAATATCTTTGGCTTATCCTCAGCCTGATCTGCTGAGGTTATCTGATGTCCACTTTTTACCCTCCTGATATCCCTCATAAGAATGCCCCTACAGCCCTTATACTCTTCAAGAGATTCACTTGATCCCAGTTGTCTACACCTAATACATGACTCTTTTGTACCAAATCCAATGTGGCCTCACCTCTTGTATCTTTGTCTGTATATCTCCGACCCCTTCCCATCATACATTGATTATCATTCACCTCTTCACTACCCTGCATTCTCTGCTCTCTTTTTTTTGATTGGTTAACAGGAAAACTAATAAAATATGGATAATTATGAGTGCTCAAATAGGATAGGCAAGAAGGTCCTTTCTTCATTCATACTGTGGTCAGTAAACAGGAAAGATAGATTTAAGGTCGGAGATAGAAGTGGGAGGAGACTTAACAGATTCTTCCTCATGGAGAGGTTAATAAGAGTCTGGAACACACTGCCTGAAAGGGCGGTTGAGTTACAAACGCTGGTAACATTTGTACTTCAATGTTCATTTGCATTATTATTTGCCTCTTCAGTAGCCTGCACCTCTGCTCTGTCATTTCTATTTTTCCGAATCCCTGCAGTGTGACTTAACAGATTCTTCCTCATGGAGAGGTTAATAAGAGTCTGGAACACACTGCCTGAAAGGGCGGTTGAGTTACAAACGCTGCTAACATTTGTACTTCAATGTTCATTTGCATCTCTATTTGCCTCTTCAGTAGCCTGCACCTCTGCTCTGTCATTTCTATTTTCCGAATCCCTGCAGTGTGAAAACAGGAGATTTGACCCAACAAATCCACATTGACCCTCTGAACAGCATCCCTTTTTTATTATTTTCAAAATTCCCTCCAACTGAGTCCCACCTCCCACCGCGATCTCCACTCCACTAATTTCATTAAAGCCCTCAATAAGTTGGCTAAGAAGGCTTTTAGATGGAGAGCAGCAAAATGGGAGAAGTCGAGTGAGGTCATTGTTGACTGATACAGACATGATGACCCAA
>NW_025170590.1:0-1780 GCF_004010195.1 Chiloscyllium plagiosum | reverse complement strand
CCTGGAGCTGTTCAAATGTCTTCTAAATGTTGGACATATCTTTGCATTTACCACTTCCTCTGGCAGTTCATTTCAATGTTTTGGACAGGTACAACATGAAGCTCCAACTCCTGCACTCACTGCTCTCTGACCAATGAAGGTACATGTGCCAAATGCCTTCAACACACTAGCTATTTGAGACAACGCTTTCAAGAATCTATGAGTCTGAACCCCCAGGGTCCTCAGTGTTCAATATCACTACCCAGTGCCTTACCATGAACTCTGTAAGACTCTATGAGTCTGGACCCTCAGGGCCCTGTGTTCAACATCACTATCCAGTGCCCTACCATTAACTCTGTAAGTTGTGACCTGATTTGTCTTCTCAAAAAGCAACACGTCGTATTCATTTAAATTACACTCCATCTGCCACTCCTCAGCCCATTGGCCCAGCTAATCAATATCTCATTGTACGTTTGGATAACTTTCACTGCCAATTATACCACCAATGTTGGCGTTACGTGCAAACTTACAAACCATGCCCCATTCAATGTTTTCATGGCTTTCAACCAATATTGTACCCTGTTTGCCTTTCTCCCACATATCCGGAGCATTTTTTTAAGGATTGAAGGAATCTATCTCCTTATTGAAATCATTTAATGTTTTGTCCTGAATCAATTTCTGTGGTGGAGAATTCCAAAGTTTCACCATTCTTTTGCTGAACAGTAAACAATCAGGTTCAATGTTATCAGTGTTTTGGGAAGACTGTTGAGCAGCAAGATTAATGATGATCCCATGAATGGAATAGCATTCTAGAGGGGCCGCAGGGCCTTCTTCAGCTTCCAGTTTGCATGCTGACATGTCCCTTCAGCAGCATGTTCCAAAACCGTGATCCTTGAGGGTAAGGGCGCACATGCATGTAAATGCTTCACCTGAAAGCTCTCCTCCAAATTAGACTTCAACTTGACTCTCAACTATTTCTCTGCCGTTTCCTCTTCCTCAATCACAGCCATGGGACTCACTTCCTAACAGCGCTGTGAATGTGCTAATACCACACAAACTTCAGCAATTCAAATAGGCTGATGATAACTGGTTTCTCAAGGCGATATAAAAAGTCTGACACTTCCACACCTGTCTAGAGATTCAAACAACCACTGGAAGAATTGAAAATTATTTGAGGCACTTATGTGTCTACACAAGATGACATGGTTTCCTTTTGTGTGATTTGACTGTGTTTTCACTGTTTGAACAGAGCTATTTCTTAATCATGTAATAGGAATGAAGCTTCCCTCATTTTTAGCAAGGCAATCACACATTATATTTCTTTATTCCAGGGAAGTATAGTGTTAAATTAATGAAATATGATGATTGGGATGTTTCAATTGGAAATTGTCAGAGATTGAAAGTTTACTTTCATGAGCAATTAATTCCAGCCTCATTGTGTCACAGTACTCACAGAAATGTCTTTCAGAAATGATGTCTCCCTTTGTTACGGGCAGTCGAATCAGTAAATCTGGGATAGTTTTTGCTTGTTAATAAAAGGTGTTGAAGAGTTTTAGCCAAAGGGAGACCTGTGGATTTAGCTCACAGATGCTCCATGATCTAAGTAAGTGGTGGAACAGCTCGAGGGGCTGAGTGCCCTCCTCTTGCTCCTACCTTCCTATCATTGTGTCATTCATTAAGCTAGCACTGGTGGTGAACACTTTTTATTAAAATATTAATTGTTTCACACATGCTTTAGAAAAAACCTTCTGTTGATTATTTGGAACAGGATCATTGACATTCTCTATCTGAGTGATCAAAA
>NW_025170589.1:0-1780 GCF_004010195.1 Chiloscyllium plagiosum | reverse complement strand
ACGAGAGACTGGAAAATTAAGGTATTGTTATCTGCAGTGAAATCCAAATGCTTTGAGGCCACTAAACTCAAGTGATTAATGTGACAAATAAATAATTATCACTTCCTGAAGAGGAATACCTTGGTGAATGTTTGGGTCAGGAATTTTTATCCTGACAGTATCAATATACATAAGTTGCTGAAATGACAAAAGGAAAATTCACAGCCTCCATATCATTGGAGAGAACACTTTATCTGTTTTGTGAATAGAGCTGTTTTTATTATGCGAGAGCATTTTCTTCTGTATGTTTGCTGGTGATTTAAGACAATTTCCAGCCAAACTGCTCAAGATAATCGAAAAAAAAGTTTCGCCTGGATGAGTAGCTCACTGGAAATCAAGCCCTGCTATACCTGGAGTGGTCACATATGTTAAAGATTTTAAAAATAACACAGAATTTCTCAGTTTACCTAACTTTCACACCCAGACTGACAAAAAGCATGGCCGGATTTCTGCACTTAACAAGAATTTCTATTAATATTGAATAAATAGATTCTAAGAATGGATAAACAATTATGAACTATTGACAAATAACTTCCCTAGTTAAAACTTTAACCTCTTATAAACTGCCCCTTAACACACATATAGGCAGACACAGACAGGAAAAAAAAAGGGTGTTATGGATAGAAGGGAAGATAGAAAGGCAGCTCAATGGTTCCTTTTCACAAGGTTCACAGACAATTTTTTCCCTTGTCAGGACTTGCTGCTCCTTGAATCCTCCTTCTCCAGGTACTTTCACTTGCTTGCAGGAGGCACAGAACAGTTGGTTAAACATTTATAAAATTTCTGACCTAGTATTTAACAGCCATAGCTTAGAGCAAATTATGAGGGAAAAATAAACTGGCTTTCTTCAGGCGTGAGGTGGTTTTTACTGCAGAGAGCAGGAACAGCTCCTTATCTTTCAGAGGTCAGTAACTTCTTCCTCAAACATTCACACCATAAGCTGTTCAGCTGTCTGGAAGCCAGTTATTGGCAGGGAGCAAGCCTTTGCCATTGATAACGGGTCACCATACCACAAACCTATCGACTTAGTTGTGGCTGAAGCTCAGTTCATATATACCCCTCGGCTGCAGCTTGTCTATAAATTGGCTTTACCCATTGCATGAACAAACAGCTGTGTAAATTGTACTTACAATAAATGACAGTTAATCTGCTTTTTTTTAAAAAAATGCAGCAATCAGTCAACAATCCTTAGCTTTTAAACCAGTACTTTTTCCATTTCAATCCACAATTGGAAACAGAAAAATAAAAATGATACAGTCTTTACACAATGTACTCAGCCTTATCAGAAGAATATTATCCCTTTGCTGAGGTACTGGCTTACTTCATACTGTGCCTGTGGATAACCCTTTTCTCCTTCTTTGTGTCCCTTTCTGCTGGAGAGAATGTCCTTCCTTCCACTATTCAGCAGGGACCAATCTAGTGAATGTTGGCTGTACTGCTTCCAATGCAAATACATCCTTGTTTAGATATGGAAGCCATGAATGCATTCAAACTCTTGTTGTGGTTTCATAGCCCTGTACAATTTTAGCTCAACTTATTTTTATACTCCAACCCCCATTCAATAAACATCAACATACTATATTCACTTCTTAACTGTTTGCTGTACCAACATGTTAACTTTCTGGAATACTTATATGAATATACCCAAGTTCCTCTCAATTAACTCAACTAACCTGCCTACATCTTAGAGTGTGTGTGTCCCTTTCACAGCTTCTAGTGTTTTATAAAGTTCCAACATAAT
>NW_025170588.1:0-1780 GCF_004010195.1 Chiloscyllium plagiosum | reverse complement strand
GATATCTATAAAACATCGTAATATCTATTAAACACATTTCTAAACTCTTCTCAAAATGCATGCGCCCGCGTCTTGAATCCCCCTGCCACTTCCCGACCATTCACCTAATCTACACACTTCATGAATTTATAGACTGCTAATAAGGTGACCCCTCAACCTCCTACGCTGCAGTGACAGAAATCTCAGCCAATTCAGCGTCCCTGTATTCATAGCAACATACTTGGAAATATCTTCTGAAACTGTTCCAATTTAATAGCATCCTTCCTATAACAGGGGTACCGGAACTGGACTCAGTATTCCAGAGAAGGTCTCACCAACATCGTGTACAACCTCAGCACAGCGTCCCAGTCCTATACACAAAAGTCTGAGCAATGAAAGCAAGCATGTTAATCACCTTCTGAACTATTCTGAATACATGGGGCACAAACTCGAACGACCTGAACCCTTAGGTTTTTCTTGTTCCATATCATGACACAAGACCTTACTTTTAATTAGTGTAATTAATCAATGAGGCTGAATGAGATGTTTGTATTATCGAAATTTAATATCTTGCATTTATTTAAATTGTTCCACCTGCCACTCTTCAGCCTATTCACCCAATTGATCAAGATCACTTTGTAATCCTAGATAACCTTTGTTACTCTCCATTTTAACAGTTTTTGTTGTCACCCACAAGCGAACCATGCTTTGAATATTCAAATCCAAATCATCTACACGCATAGCAAACAAAAATGGACCCAGCACCATTTCCTGTAGATCACTGCTGGTCACGAGCCTCCAGTCTGAAAAACAACCCTACATTATTACTCTCTGTAGCCTACTGTTTAGCTAATTTTGTATCCATTTGGCAAGCTCTTCCTGAATCGCATGTGTTCAATCTTACAAATTAGACTCCCATGCATGACATTTTCAAAGGCTTTACTGAAGTCCTAATAAACAATGTCTACCGCTCTGCCCTCATCGATCTTCCTGGTTACTACCTCAATAAAATTCAATCAAGTTTGTGAGACACCCTCTTACATAACCATGCTGACTATCCTTAATAATTTCTTAACTCTGCAAATACATGTGAATCCTATTCTTCAGAATCACCTCTAACAGCTTCCCCAACACTGAAGTTAGACTAACAGATCTACAGTTCCTAGGCTTCTCCATATATCGCTTCTTTAACAACGCTACAACATTAGCCACTCTCCAGTCATCATGCACCTCACCTGCAGTTATCGATTGTACAAATACTTCTCCATGGTACCCGCAATTTCTTCCCACCCAAACTGTTCCCGTACTATGACTTCAGTCACTTGCCATGTCAGATAGGCCAAGAAAACGTCAGGAGTTGCTTACTTTCTGAGAGGAACATTTGCATATCGACAAAGAACAGTTCTTGAACTCGTTTAACGAATTCTTTACCAATCAAATCTTTCACACTATTGTCGCCCCAGTCAATGTTTGGAAAAGTAAATCTCCTACGATTACAACCTTTTTATTGTGACTATATATCTGCGATCTCTCTGCATATTTGTTCGTTAAGTTCCCAATGATTATTGTAGCGTCTATCGTGCCATCCGCCCAAGGTGACCTTTTTTTTTTAATTTGTAAGCACAATTTTGTTTTTTTTTTAAAAAAGCTCTCCTCCACGATGCAAAACTATAACTCTTTTTGTTTATTCACTCAGAGGTTGTGGTTATTTTCCCTGAGGGCAGTTGAGAGTTAACCACATTGCTGTGAGTCTGGAGTCACATTTTGAAAGACAGGTGAGGAGGACAGATTCCTTCCCTAA
>NW_025170587.1:0-1779 GCF_004010195.1 Chiloscyllium plagiosum | reverse complement strand
ACTGAGGAACTTGCCAGTGGCATCTGAACAAGTCCAACTTCGAAATGTAAGTTGTTTCGCCTAATTTTTCGACACAGTCCTCCAACGGTTAAATTTGATATGCATCAGTCCTTGTAATGGCGTAGACTTTGCGATTGCCCACGCATAACCGTTGGGTACCATCTGGTTTTGGCATCGTGAGCTCCAGTCACTGTAAATAGCATGCGCTATATCCCCTTATGAACCTGCGCCAACTTTAGAGGGCTCTGCCTATGAGAATGTTGCTAAATCGGAACAGCATCTCCTATATCTATATCGTGCACAATCAGGTTAATACTTCCCAGTTTATTTCCACATAACTCCCCATGTGCTGGTAATAACACTTTCTGATCATTTCGATTTTCTTGTGGAAGGTAACTCAATGCTTTTTCTGAATTTTTGACAACTTCCTCATTGACCAATTTGATTTGTGGTATGTCCAACTCAGAATCCTCTGAAATTTGTTCTTCCTTCTGGGCTGTAATCATTAACGCCTCCGCTTCTTGCTTTCCTTCCCTATCAACATACCTTTTGACCATATTCACTTGACACACGCGATGAGATTTCTTCCTGACTGGACTCCTTACCTCACTCAATTTCTTCTGAACGTGATATGGTCCACTCAGCCTTGCTTTCAAAGGCTTAACCTGTTGCTGAAAATCACACTAATACCTTATCCACAATTGAAAAAATGCAAATTTGTGATTTCTTTTCCGCTTCTAGTTTCATTGTATGTTGTGATACATTTAAATGCTGTTTAGCCAACTCCCCAGCTTTACTTAATTGATCTGTAAAATTTGACGCATATGCCAAATGTGTGGTCTCTGCGTTTTGAATTTTAACATCTTCTAAACCAATTTTATCTGTCCTCTTATGTCATGTCCAAAAAATAATTCAAATGGATTAAAAATGGTCGATTCCTTCCGTGCATCTCTGATCACAAAATTCAAACAGAATTCCCTTATCCCAATCATCTGGATAATCCTGACCATAACCCAGCAACATGGTATTTAGTTTGATGCCATCTCTCTTTCGCTCCCTGCGATCCGGATGGCATGTAGTTTATTCGAATTGCTTTATTCCCAAGATATCCATAACCTCCTTGAATAATTTCGATGTGATTATTGATCCTTGATCTGACTAGATGTCTATAGGTAGTCCATATCTAGTAAAGATTTTAAATAGTTCTGTTGCAACTGTTTCAGGTGTGATGTTGCATAATGGGATTAACTCTGGAAACCTAATGGACTCATCCAAGATTGTTAATAAATATTTATTCACACTTTTTGTTTTTGATAGGGGATCTACGCAATCAATCAAGACCCTTGTGAAAGGTTCCTCAAATGCTGGCAAAGGTACTAAAGGTGCCGATTTCATTGTTGCCTGTGGTTTTCCAATTAATTGACATCTATGACACATCTGGCAAAATTCAACGACATCTTTGTTTAGCCCAGGCCAGTAAAAATGCCTTTGTATTTCAGCCTGTATTTTCCTCACCCCTAAATGACATCGAAGTGGAAGTTCATGCGTCACTCGCAACACCTCCTCTCTATCCTCTGCTGGTAAAACAATTTGATGTGTCTCTCCATTTCTCATCTGCTCGCACGTGTGATGGTCTTCATTTACTCATCAAGACAACATTTGTTCATTAATTAATAAATAACTGGAATGCATTCACTTTCTTTCGCTGTAAATGCCCTGATATAGGTGTTTTAACTCTTCATCTCGCTGCTGTAATTCCATCAGCTTAGTCGAACTACA
>NW_025170586.1:0-1779 GCF_004010195.1 Chiloscyllium plagiosum | reverse complement strand
GCACTCTGGATATACTGACTGTCCCACTCCGGTACACTGTCTGTACCAATCTGGGTACACGGAGTATCCCACTCCGGGTACACTGTCTGTGCCACTCTGGGTATACTGACTAACCACTCTGGCTACACTAACTGTCCCACTCTGCTCTGGGTACGATGTCTGCCCCACTCTGGCTACCCTGACTCTTCTCTGAGTACACTGACAGTCCCACTTCATGTACACTGACTGTCCCACTCTGGGTACACTGACTGTCTCACGCTGGGTACACTGACTGTCCCACTTCAGGTACACTGACTGTCCCACTCTGGGTACACTGACGATCCCACTCCGCTCCAGTACTCTGACTGTCCCACTTCACTCCGGGTACACTGACTGTCCCGCTCTGGGTACACTGACTGTCCCACTCTGGGTACACTGACTGTCCCACTTCACTCTGGGTACACTGACTGTCCCGCTCCGGGTACACTGACTGTCCTACTCTGCTCTGGGTACACAGACTGTCCCACTCTGGGTACACTGACTGTCCCACTCCGGGTACACTGACTGTCCCACTCTGCTCTGGGTACACTGACTGTCCCACTCTGGGTACACAGACGGTCCCACTCTGCTCTGGGTACACAGACTGTCCCATTCTGGGTACACAGACTGTCCCACTCTGCTCTGGGTACACAGACTGTCCTATTCTGGGTACACTGACTGTCCCACTCTGGGCACACTGACTGTCCCACTCCACTCTGGGTACACTGACTGTCCCACTCTGCTCTGGGTACATTGACTGTCCCTCTCCGTGTACACTGACTGTCCCACTCTGGGTATACTGACTGTACCACTCCGGTACACTGTCTGTACCACTCTGGGTATACTGACTGTCCCACTCCAGTACACTGTCTGTACCACTCTGGGTATACTGACTGTCCCACTCTGGTACACTGACTGTCCCACTCTGGGTACACTGACTGTCCCACTCCACTCTGGATCCACTGACTGTCCCACTCTGCTCTGTGTACACTGACTGTCCCACTCTGGGTATAATGATTGGTAAACTCTGTGTACACTGACTGTCAAACTCTCAGTACACTGTCCCACTCTGCTCAGGGTACACTGACTGCCCCACGCTGCTCTGGGTACATTGACTGTCCCTCTCCGTGTACCCTGACTGTCCCACTCTGGGTATACTGACTGTCCCACTCCGGTACACTGTCTGTACCACTCTGGGTATACTGACTGTCCCACTCTGGTACACTGACTATCCCACTCCACTCTGGATCCACTGACTGTCCCACTCTGCTCTGTGTACACTGACTGTCCCACTCTGCTCTGTGTACACTGAATGTCCCACTCTGGGTATAATGATTGGTAAACTCTGTGTACACTGACTGCCAAACTCTCAGTACACTGTCCCACTCTGCTCAGGGTACACTGACTGTCAAACTCTGGGTACACTGACTGTCCCACTCCGCTCCGGGTACACTGACTGCCCCACTCCACTCTGGGTACACTGACTGTCCCACTCTGCTCTGGGTATACTGATTGTCCCACTCTGCTCTGGGTACACTGACTGTCCCACTCTGGATACACTGACTGTCCTACTCCACTCTGGGTACACAGGCTGTCCCACTCCAGGTACACTGACTGTCTCACTCTGCTCCGGGTACACTGACTGTCCCTCTGCACTCTGGGTACACTGACTGTCCCACTCCGCTCCGGGTACACAGACTGTCCCACTCCGCTCCGAGTACACTGTCTGTCCCACTCCGGTACACTGACTGCCCCACGCTG
>NW_025170585.1:0-1779 GCF_004010195.1 Chiloscyllium plagiosum | reverse complement strand
AACACCTGCATCAATATTTTTAAATTCTTGAAGTGTTAACTTCGATATTGTGATGGCCGGTGAATTGTATGGATATATATGCACGAAGGTGTTGAAATTTATCGGAATTCTTTTTTGTCACGATTTAGTACTAAAATCGGAATGTTTCAATCAGATGAGGCCTCATTCTTTTTAACTCATTGTGATTAGAATGCTCAGCTGCTGAACCTTTTGTCCATTTGACAGTCGTTCCTTGATTTCATTTTCATATTGTTGTAATGCCTACTTCATCGTAAGAACATAATTAAATACAGTGAAATGTTTTGGTTCGTAGCCATGACACAACAACATTTTGAGTAACTAAAGATTTAGCCAATAAAGAAAGATACAGGATGAAGAATGACCATCAGTCCTGATCCACCTCATTACCTGAACGACACCTCTGCCCCCATCCAACCACAACTTTTTTCTGCATTTTTCACCACAAGCAAACAACATCGAGGTTGCGACCCTCAGGTGCTATTACTGCTGCTGGGCGATATTCCTTCAACACAGTCTGCTCAGCGACTATGTTGGATCGACCAGTATCAGAGTTGTGTTTCTATTCGTATGGCTTACCTCATCGATATTCATATTATGTCCGACTGCCAACACCAGCGCCAGACCCATGCAATATGCTGATACTCAGGTGGATATTATGCTAATGTGCCTACCTCGCCAACGTCTCCTCTGTAATTTATTAGCCTCTGACTGCTGGTATTATGCCTGTTCAGGAAATGTAAGTCGATGCTCACTCTTCTCCGTGCTTATTGTGCTCTAGAGCCACGTTTTCGGCTGACTCAACGTCCATGCTCTGGGTCTGCCCGGTGTCTACGGTGCACTCGCCCGAGGTCTGTGCCCTGTGCCTGACTTGAGTCGATTCAAATTCAACGACCATGTTTCTCGCTGTCCATGATCACCAGAAGACAATTCGGTTAAAAAGAGATTGAAAACATGCAGCATTCTGATTAAGTTACTGTGAAATACCTCCAGTGAAATGAGTTATTCCACTTAATAATCAGGCAAAAACTGCTCACCAGTTTTGAAGATGAAGTCTCAGCAGAAACTGACACTGTTCGAGTCATATGTTCCTGCGTATATCCTTCAACACTCTTCACAAAATGGCCAACAATTTAGTCGCCTTCTTGATGAACTATGCGATGGAACTCTACGTTAGTAAAGCAATTGTAGTAGGTTACATTAATTCGCATATTACATCGCAATTTGTGCAGTTGGCAAATGAGTTTAGGAGCTGCAAGCTCATATCAGAATTGAAATTAATTCATGCCTTTAAGTCATTATGCCACAAGGAATATGCAAAGATTCATTGACTTTGTTTAGAACTGTTGTTTTCCATTTGTTGCTCTCACAAACATTGTGCTCTTCATAATGCGTTTCAGGATGTTGCCTCAATGATAGGTAATTCCCAGATGATTCCATTCCAAGTCAGCATGGTGTTTGATTTTGACGGAAGCTTGCAGTTGGCAGTCTCTCCATGCATTTGCTACTGTCCTACTCTAGTTTGGGCATACCGACGTCTCGAAGGGCCTGCAGAATCAGACAAGTTTAGTTTCTGAAGCTGTATCTTCGAGATGTTGGAAATTATTTGCACTGTGCATCTTTGGTGAATAGCGTGCAATAGTGCTATTGTTTTAAGAAGTGGACTTGGACCTGGATTCTTTAAGAGAGATTGAACAAGAGTTATCGATCTGTCAAGTGTAGCATAAATAGCTTGTGACCTTTTACCTTTTAAATTTTGAA
>NW_025170584.1:0-1779 GCF_004010195.1 Chiloscyllium plagiosum | reverse complement strand
TCTGGTCTGGAGGGAATGTCTTACGAAGAAAGGAAGAGGGGCATCAAGCTCCATTAGAGAGAAGTTTGAGAGGTGACTTAATAGAGACACATAAAATAATTGGAGGGTTAGATAGTGTGGACAGTGAGTGCCTTATTCCTTTGATGGTGATGGCTGGCAAAAGGGGACATTGCTTTAAATTGAGGGATGATAAATATAAGACAAATGTCAGAGTAGTCTCTTTACTCAGTAGTAGTGGAGGCATGGTATGTTCTGCCTGCAACTGTAGTGGACTCGCCAACTTTATCATTGGATAAATATATGGATGAAAATGGAATAGTATACTGTGCTGTCATGTTTTATGTTCTATTATCTCACTAAATCTTTCCGACTCCATCGTTTCAAATTACAATTATGTGATCGCATAGATTATTTGAGAAAATGGTATTGATTTTCTTGTATTTAATTTCAGACTTCATGGGAATGCAGGGCGACTTGTAGAAAATGAAAGTTAATTTGAAATAATGGCACAAGCAGCCTTTTTGGTGAAGACAGAGTCATAAAGAAAATCTGTTCCTGCAAGTTGGAGAAATGGAGAATGACGTTGTGCTAAAGGTGGGGATGGCAGCTCCTCTGCCACCATGATACATTGATGGAAATGGAATGCTGTCTGAGTGGGAGTAGAATTGTTAGCTGGATGTCTCTGACTGCTGCAGACCACAATGACTCCACATGAGAGTGATCATTTCCTGTTGCCTGCAGTGTATATAGAACTCTATAACTGTCAGTCCCTGCTCTGCAGTTATGATGCTTGTATTGTGAACTAATTCTGAATCAGTCAGTTGCTGTGTGCGTGTGCAGTAATTATTTTCCACTGTCAGGAACAACATTAGAAATTCCTGGAGAAACTCAGTTCTGAATAGCAGCCACTGGCCCCAATACATTAACTCTACTTTCTATCAATGGATGCTGCCAGACGTGCTGAATTTTTCCAGCAATTTCTACATTTGTTTCCAGCCCCTAGCATGTTCAGTTTTATTTGTCAGGCTTTGGCACACAATGGGTATTTGGAATTCACATTATTTAATTATCATGTCTCTGTATGTGACAAAAATTCATTAAAGGTTTAACTCTGTCCTGCCCAATCACTAATAAACTTAATAACACTGTTTCATCCAGTAAATTGGTGACTTTTGTCTGGTTTCCTTCTATCTCTGTATTTAACATCTATGTTATATATGGTTTTCTTTTCCATCTTGATTTTAACTTTAAAAATGTCATATTAAATGTCGATTTAACGCCTATCCCAGGCATCTATTTCAGATAAGAATTCAGTCTAAACCCCTTGAAAAATAGTGTAAAATATCAATGGGCTTGACAATATTAGACAAGAACTTTCAAAAGCTGATTGGCAGCAGATGCTCGCAGGTAGTTGATGGCTGGAAAATAGGAAACCTTCAAAAATGAGATAACAAGGGTCCAGAGACAGTCTGTTCCTGTTAGGGTGACCGGCAAGCCTGGAAGTGTAGGGAATGCTGGATGATGGTGAAATTGAGGTTTTGGTTAAAAGAAAGAAGGAAACATACGTCAGGTATAGACAGGAGAGATCGAGTGAATCCTTAGAAGAGGCAAAGACAGTAGGAGTATAATCAAGAGGGAAATCAGGAGGGCGAAAAGGGGGCACGAGATAGCTTCGGCAAATAGTTTTAAGGAGATTCCCAAGGGATTTTATGAATACATTAAGGACAAAAGGGTAACTAGGGAGAAATTAGGGCCTCTCAAAGATCAGCAAGGTGGCCT
>NW_025170583.1:0-1779 GCF_004010195.1 Chiloscyllium plagiosum | reverse complement strand
ACAAATCTATCTCATGTTCCCTTTTTGCCCTGCTATATTTCCCACTTGAGTACATTCCTACTGCCTTTATTCTCCTTGAAGGATTCACTCAATCTTAGCTGTCTATACCTGCTGTATGTCTCCTTCTTTGTCTTAATGAGAGCTCAATTTCTCTAGTCATCCAGCATTCTCTACTCCTACCAGCCTTGCCCTTCACATGAACAGGAACATACTGCCTCTGGACTCCCATTAGCTCACTTTTGAAGGCCTCCCACTTTCCAACTGTCCTTTTACCTGAGAATAGTCTGTCCCAATCAGCTTTTGAAAGTTCTTGCCAAATACTGTCAAAATTAGCCTTACACTAATTTATAACTTTAGCTTTTAGATCAGGTTTATCCTTTCTCATTGCTATTTTAAAACTAATAGAATTATGATCACTGACTCCAAAGTGCTCCCCCACTGACACCTGAGTCACTTGCTCTGCTTTATTTTCCAAGAGAAGGTCAAGTTTTGCTCATTCTCATCCTGAATAAGAACATTTTCACTTACACACTTAACAATTTCCTCTCCATCCAAGCACTTAATACAATGGCAGCCCCAGTCTACGCTTGGAAAGTTAGAACCCCCTATCCTGCCAATCTTAGTATTCTTACAGATATCTGAGATCTCCTTACAAATTTGCTCCTCAATTTCCCACTGATTATAGGGGGGAGAGGCCTATAATACAATCTCAATATGGTAGTCATCCCTTTTTCATTTCTAGTTCCACCCAAATGACTTCAGTAGAAAATTTCCCAGGAATATCCTCCCTGAATACAGCCATAATGCTATCCGTAACTAAAAATGCCACCCTGTCTTCTCTCTTACTCCCTTTCGATACTTCCTATAGCATCTGTATCTTGGAACATTAAATTGCTAGTCCTGTCCATCCCTGAGCCATGTTGCTGTAATAGCTATGATATTCCAGGCCTGGTTTCTGAATCATGCCCTGAGTTCATCCCCCTTACCTGCCTAAGGAGCAGGTTAAAACATTTTTGCTATGTGTTCTCCAAAGAACTCCTCTAACTGTGCAGCTGTAGAGACACCCTGAAACCAATGCTCAAACCTGGAGCTGGACCCCAAACCTCCTGTCTGTGAGGCAGGAGTGTTACCACTGAACCAGACAATAGACAATAGGTGCAGGAGTAGGCCATTCTGCCCTTCGAGCCTGCACCACCATTCATTATGATCATGGCTGATCATCCTCAATCAGTATCCTGTTCCTGCCTTATCTCCACAACCCTTGATTCCACTATCCTTGAGAGCTCTATCCAAATCTTTCGTAAACGAATCCAGAGACTGGGCCTCCATTGCCTTCTGGGGCAGAGCATTCCACACACCCACCACTCTCTGGGTGAAGAAGTTTCTCCTCATCTCTGTCCTAAATGGCCTACCCCTTATTTTTAAGCTATGTCCTTTGGTTCTGGACTCACCCATCAGCGGAAATATGTTTCCTGCCTCCAGAGTGTCCAATCCTTTAATAATCTTATACGTCTCAATCAGATCCCCTCTCAGTCTTCTAAACTCAAGGGTATACAAGCCCAATCACTCCAATCTTTCAACATAAGATAGTCCCGCCATTCCAGGAATTGACCTCGTGAACCTACGCTGCACTCCCTCAATAGCCAGAATGTCTTTCCTCAAATTTGGAGACCAGAACTGCACACAATATTCCAGGTGCGGTCTCACCAGAGGCCTGTACAGCAGCAGAAGAACCTCTTTGCTTCAATACTCAATCTCTCTTGTTATGAAGGCCAGCAT
>NW_025170582.1:0-1779 GCF_004010195.1 Chiloscyllium plagiosum | reverse complement strand
CGCCTACCACCCTCTGTGTAAAATACTTACTGCATGCATCTCCCTTAAATATTCCACCTCTCATCTTGAAACCATGACCTCTCGTTAATGAATCCTTCACCCTGCGAACACGCTTGTCTCTATCCACCTAGTCTATGCCATTCATGATTTTGTAAACCTCAAGCAGGTTCTTCCTCAACCTCCTTTTCCCTAATGAAAACAAAGCGAACCTACTCAACCTCTCTTCATAGCTGGCAACTTCCATACCAGGCAACATCCTCGTATCTTTTCTCTGCACACTCTTCAAACGTCCACATCTTTTTGGTAATCTGCAAACCAGAACTATACACTGTATTCTAAATGCGGCCGCACCAATGTCTTGTACAATTTTAACATGGCTTGCCAGGTATAATACTCAGTTCCACGTCTAATGAATGCAGGCATACTATATCCCTTCTTGACCAATTTATCCACATGTGCAGCAACCTTCAGGGTACAATGGATCTGCACTCCCAGATCTCTCTCCCCTCAACTTTTCCCAAGGCTCTTCCGTTCATTGTATAAATCTGTCTAGAATTAGTCTTGCCTAAACGCAACACTTCGCATTTGTCTGGATTGAAATCCATCGACCACTTTTCTGCACAAATCTCCAGTTTATCTATATCCTCCTGTATTCTTTGACTGTCCCTTTTGCTTTCTGCTCCTCCACCAATCTTGTCATCTGCGAACCTGCTGATCATACCCACAGTGCACTCTTCTCGATCATTTATGTGTAATACAAACAAAAGTAGCCCCAGCATTGACCCCTGTGGAAGACCACTGGTCATATTTCTCCATTCCGAGAAACTCCCTTCAACTACTACTCTCTGTCTCCAGTGACTTAACCAGTTTATTTTTTATCGATCTCGTTAGAACACCCTGCATACAATATGACTTCACTTTCTACATTCGTCTGCTATGTAGAGCCTTATCAAACGCCTTACTAAAGTCCATGTATATGACATCAAAAGCCCTTCTTCATCTATCAACTTGTTCACTTCTTCAAAGAACTCTTTAAATTGGTAAGGCACGATCTCCCCCGCACAAACCCATGTTGCCTATCACTGATAACCCCATTTTTTTCAAAATATAAATGGATCCTATCGTCAGTTCCCCTCTCCAGAAATTGTCCAATCACCGACGTCAGGCTCACTTGTCTGTAGTTACCCGGAATATTCCTACTAGCCTACCTGTACAGTGAGACAACATGAGCAAATTTCCAGTCCTCCGACTCCTCACCTGTATTTCAGGATGCCACGAAGACATCCGTGAGGGCCACAGTTATTTCCTCTCTCGCCTCCCTCAGCAACCTGGGATAAGTCTCATTCGGTCCTGAGGATTTATCCACCTTTATAAAATCTAGCCTACCCAACAAATCTTCCCTACTACTGTCAACGTGATCCAAACTAACCAAACTTCTATCTCTAATCTCAAGATTCATCATGGTCCTCTCCTCAGTGAAGACGGATCCAAAGTAATCGTTCAGAATCTCCCCCATTCTGTCAGGTTCAACACAGAGCCTTCTTTCATTATCCTTTAGACGACCAATCCTTTCTCTAGTTACTCGCTTGCTTCTTATGTAAGAATAAATTGCTTTGTAATTCTGCCTAATTCTGCTAGCTAAAGATATTTCATGACCACTTTTTGCCCGCTTGATTCCTCCTTTAATTCTTTTCCTACTCTTCCGGTATTCCTCCAGGGCCCATTCAATTCTTAGCTGCCGAGACTTTATGTACACTTCCCTTTTCTCTTGGTTAATAG
>NW_025170581.1:0-1779 GCF_004010195.1 Chiloscyllium plagiosum | reverse complement strand
TGTGACGGAGATGGAGGGAGTGTGAGGGGCTCAGGTTAATGCTGTTGGAGTGAGTGTGAGGGGGTGAGGGTGATGGTGACGAAGTGAGTGTGAGGGGCCTAGGGTGACGGTGATGGAGTGAGAGTGAGGGGTTCCGGGTGACGGTGATTGAATGAGATTGAGGGGGTCAGGGTGAAGATGATGGAGTGAGATTAATGGGGTCAGGGCGATGGCGATCGAGTGAGAGTGAGCGGGTCACGTTGACCGTCAATTGATCACTGCACCGGTCAAACTGGATCCCTTCCCTCACTGGACATGATTCCAGCAATCATCGTACTGGTTCCCTGCGCAAGATCCACTTGTTCACTGAACCAATCAACCTGGATCCCTACCCTCACTAGACATGATCACAGCTATCATTGTACTAGATCCACCAGTCATTGTCCTTGATCCCTGCGCTACGTCCACTTTATAACTGCACCGGTCCAACTGGATCCCTCCCCTCACTGGACTTGATCCCAGAGATCTTTGAACTAGGTCACTCCAGTCATCATACTGGATCCCTGCATCGGATCTGCTTGATCACTGCACCAGTCCAACTGGATCACTCCCTAGCTGGACTTGATCCAAGTGATCATGGAACTAGATTCCCAGTCATTGTACTGGATCCCTGCACTAGATCTACTTGATCACTGCGTCGGTCAATCTGGATCCCTCCCTCACTGTACATGATCCCAGCAATCATTGAACTAGATCCCCCAGTCATTGTACTGGATCCCTGCACTCGATCCACTTGATCACTGCACTGGTCTAACTGGATCCCTCCCTTACTGGACAAGATCCCAGTGATCTTTGGACTAGATCCCTCCAGTCATCTTACTGGATCCCTGCACTTGATACACTTGATCACTGTACCAGTCCAACTGGATCCCTTCCCTCATCTGGACTAGATCCCAGCGATCTTTGAACCTGATCACTCCAATCATCATACTGGATTCCTGCATTGGATCCGCTTGATCACTGCACCAGTCCAACTGGATCACTCCCTGGATGGACTTGATCCAATTGATAATGGAACTAGATCCCCAGTCATTGTACTGGATCCCAGCACTAGATCCACTTGATCACTGCACCATTCACACTGGAACCCTTCCCTCGCTGGACGTGATCCCAGTGACCATTGGATTAGATCCCTCCGGTCATCGTACTGGATCCCTGCGCAAGATCCACTTGATCACTTCACTGATCAAACTGGACACCTTCCCTCACTGGACATGATCACAGCTATCAATGAACTAGAACCCAAGTCATTGTACTGGATCCCTGCACAAGATCCACTTGATCACTGCACCAGTCCAACTGGATCCCTTCCCTCGCTGAACATGATCCCAACGATCATTGGATTAGATCCCTCCAGTCATCATACTGGATCCCTGCGCAAGATCCATGTGATCACTGCATCAATTAAACTGGATCCCTTCCCTCACCAGACATGTTCCCAGCTACCATTGTACTAGATCCCCCAGTCATCGTACTGGATCCCTGCGCTAGATCCACTTGATCACTGCACTATTGAAACTGGAGCCCTCCCTCACTGGACATGATCCCAGCGATTATTGAACTAAATCACCCAGTCATTTTACTGGATCCCAACACTAGATCCACTTGATCACTGCACCAATCAAACTGGATCCCTTTCCTCACTGGACATGATCCAAGCTATCATTGTACGAGATCCCCCAGTGAATGCCTGTCCCCCCCAGCCCAGAGCCGTGAATGCCTGCCCCCTCCCCAGAGCTG
>NW_025170580.1:0-1779 GCF_004010195.1 Chiloscyllium plagiosum | reverse complement strand
TAAATTGGGCCAAGTGTTGCCTAAGTTCGATGAGAAGGATACAGGAACCCTTCTCATTACATTTGAGAAAGTGGGGAAACAAATGAAATAGTCTGTGATCATGTGGTTATTGTTGATCCAAAAATTCATTTGGACATAGACCTTGTGAGGGATTTGTATCACTATCAGAGGAGTTATCTGGGGAGTATAATGACATGATAAAGGCCAACATAAAAGCACCAGAAACCTACAGACAGCATTTCAGGAATTTAAGGAGAGAAACTAGTCAAATGCATATTGAGTTTGAAAGGATCAAACAAAGTATTTTTGATAAAGGGATTGAAAATAGATCAAATATATGACTCTCTTAGAGAGACAATTACTTACAGGGCATTCAAAAATTGCAGAGAGTTAAAACAGCAAGATTAGCAATGGAAATGCCAAATGATTAAGAGTTGGTTCATAAATCAAAATTTGGCTTCCGACAATAGAAATGGGGGAAAAGTGAAATTCTCAAGCGGTAAGGGAAAGGGAGATCCCATTGATGATAGTAAAGATAGTTTATTACAGGGTAAACAGGGAACCTGCGATGGGCAGAGAGAAGTAAAAAAGCTCAGCTGTTTTCATTGCAATGAGATGGGCCACATGAGGGACATAGTGTTGGTGGGTTAGAAAAAGCACTGGGATGAGCCCGGGAGGTTCCTTGAAATGGAAAAGGAAGGCACAGTGGAAGGTAAAAAGCTGCACCATAATGTACAGCCTGGTCAGGGATTGGTTGAGAAGAAAGTGACAGATCGCTTTAAAGAATTTTCTTGTGAGGGTAAAGCCTGTGTGTGTGCGTACGCCAAGTGGAGCAGGGAAAGAAATTAAAATTTTAAGAGATACAAGTCAATCTTTGATGGTGAGAGATGAGAAGGTGTGTAATTCAGAAGGAGTGTTGTGAGGTAAAGTGGTATTATGTGGAATTCATGGTGAGAGGAGCAGTGTGCCATGATATAAAGTGAGGTTGGAGAATCTGGTGAAATGTAGCTAAATGGTGGAAGGAGTACTGGAGGAACTCTCAGTTCCAGTAAACCAATGTATCCTTTGTAATGATATAGCTGGATCACAGGGGAGTGAAGCCTACCGTGGTTGAAAAGAGAGTGGACAAACAGACAACTGAGGTGCAACAGGAATTTTTCCAGACTGTGTGGCAATAGGGTTACAAAGCCACAAGCTGAAGCAGCAGGAGAAGTCAAGGAATAAAGATAAGGAAGTTAAAGTTCATTTTGTCAAAGACGATGTTTGAACAAATGGTTGAGAAAAAAAACAAGAACAGGTGGAAGACAAAGTGGATATTTCTCGTTCAGAGAAATTAACTGAATTATCACAGAGAGATTATAACAGAAACTAAAGCAGTTGTCTCAAAAAGCATACACAGATAAAGAATCTGAGTGTGTCCCAGAATGTCACCATTTTAACAATGATGTCCCAATGAGGAGAACTGGGCAGAAGTTCATCAAGTTGCATTACCTGTGGATCATAGAATGGAGGTGTTGCAGACAACCCATGTATTACCAGCTGGGGATCATTTAGGAGGAAGAAAAAGTCAAGCAAAAATCAAGATCTATTGGCCTGGACAGCACACCATGTGTTGAATTTTGCCAAATATGTATTACATGTTAGGTAAATGGAAATCTTTGGGCAGTGATAAAACTCATACCCTTTATAACCATTCCTACATTTGAGCAATCTTTTACAAGGTGCTAATTGATTGATAAGACCTTACTTAAAACAAGAAGTGGGAATCCGTATTTATTG
>NW_025170579.1:0-1779 GCF_004010195.1 Chiloscyllium plagiosum | reverse complement strand
CTGGAGAAATCAAGTGCTAGTTACTGCTCCACAGAGTGAGGAATCAAACACAGATGGTGTGGATTTTGATATGTCTCAAAATAGATTAAAATTAATAAGTCCTTCACAGTGGGAGAGGTTAGTAAACTATCTGTCGCATGTGCTTAGAATACAATTGAAATGTGTGTTACTGCAGTATAAGAACATATGTCAGTATCGAATGGGGGGGAGTAATGTTATTGTCCATGAAGTCGCTGTAGGGAATACTGCTCTGATAAAACAAAACCCCTATTGGATTAATCCTTTCAAAGTAAGACACGTCGATAAGGAGATGGAGGCCATGTTTTATGATGATATCATCCAACCAAACCAGAATGAGTGGTGGTCACCGATCGTCGTAGTTACCAAACTGGACAGTAATCAACGATTTTACGTGGATTATCAGAAGGTCAAGGCCCTTCCAAAATTGGACTCATTTCCAATTTCGAGATTGGAGAACTGTATCGAGAAAGTCAGAAAGCCAGTTGCAAAACTAAGTTGGATCAGTGACTGCGAAAGAAATTGTTGAGTTAGCAATCCCAAATGGCCGATATTAATTTAAAGAAAGCCCTTTGGAATGAAAAAAGAAACGCCCGTCACATTCCAAAGACTCACGAACAGAGTTTTGGCTGGGTTAACAAACTGTGCAGTGTATTTGGACGATGTAGTAACCTTTCCTAAGTCCTGAAAAGATCACATGGTAGACTTAGCAACGCTCTTTGAACGACTCGAGAAGCAAAATTGGTAATAACCAGAAAAAATACTGAATTCACGCAGAGGCGATGTTCTTTGGAAATAACATCGGTTGTGGATGGTTGACCACATGGAACACAAAGACGAAGGCCATCCACCAATCTCCACGACCAAGCTGGAAGAAAGACAAGCTTTCATTCTTGAGACTAAATGGATTCTACCGGAAGTTTGTTCCAAATGTCAACACTGTAGTGACACCATTAACAGATTTGCTGAAGAAGAACACAAAGTTTCATTGGACAGAACAATGCCAGGAGGTATTCGACCATTTGAAAGCAATATTATCCACCAAACCAATTTTAGCTCCATAAATTTCTTCAAACTTTTTAAAATTGCCATCGATGCTCCTGACATCAGAGTTGATCTGTATTTCAGCAGGAAAATGAGGATGGGATTGAAAAATGTCAATTGATTATTTTTTGAAGAAGGTCAGCATCCACTTGAGGAAATATATTATAATCGAGAATGGACTATTGAGCCTAACAACATTATAATCGAGAATGGACTATTGAGCCTAACAACATTATAATGTGCATGTCATGAAAAATGTGCCAGGAATTGGTTGCGTTCTTCTCACTTCCTGAACTTTATGTTCCTCCATGTGAATTTTGAACATCTCTGGAAGTGATGTTTTAAACTCCTCTCGCAGAATAATCTCTATTAGAGACTCAAAGATCCTATCTATCTTTAACGCACGCATCCATCAACCAAATGACAGTTTAATTATTTCGAATATAACATGTCTAACTTTGTTCCTTCTTTCCGATTCTGAAATAATGTCTTTATGTTTCTGGTATCGAATCATAGGCACTTAAAATACCTTATTTCCCCTGTTCATAATCTCTTGACCCCTCATCTGACTGCATGGTAAATACCTCACTAGCTCAGCCTGCCAGTTTAGTCTGAACGAGCATTACCCATAAATCCTTGGACCACTAAATCTGCATTTGCAATTATTCAATGAAATACAGAAGACTTCAACATCTTTTTCATCAAAATGTGGCAGTG
>NW_025170578.1:0-1779 GCF_004010195.1 Chiloscyllium plagiosum | reverse complement strand
CCTCTAGCTTATCTCTTCACGCTCCAGAATCACTGCCTTTATTCCTGATGAAGGGCTTTTGCCCGAAACGTCAATTTCGAATACACAAACAGCTGAATTTTTTGACTCAGTGCAAGTCGTGCTGAAACTGATAGAATAATACTTATTGTGAGGCCAAACAGTTTTTCTCAATGTATCTTACCAAACTTGTTGCATTAGTTCGCATTTCAGTCGTTATGGCAAGCATCATGTTCTATTTCCACCCCATATTGCTGTGTGCCATTCCTAGAACAGCTCCCCCCTCACTAAAGTCTCAGCTAGCTGGATGAATACACAATGACGAAGGAAGAAGGTCAATGATTTTATTCACTCCACCAGGGGAAGCACCTCCATCTTCTGTCTGATACCTCACACTCAATCTGGCTCTGTTGTTGGACCTACCTTCCACCAAAGTTTATGCTCTAAATCTCTCACTGATGCATGTGATATCTTCCCCACTGGTCTTCACCCATGCCAGCCTTCAACACCACTAACCCTGCATGCTGTATGCACTGTCTAGTCACTTCAGAAACCTCTCTGTACCAACCGTAATAGCTGTGGCATCCACTTGCATCTTCCATAATTCTTGCCTCTCATTCCAGGAGTATAGTGGCCCACAATATCTCAGAAAGAGTCAAGGCATGTAGTATCTTGCCCATCAGTTGACTTCAGTGAGGGGAGGATCTTGACTCTGAAGGGCCCAGACTGGTATTAGAAGCTGCCCTTGATTTGCTGTGCCGGAATCTCCTGAACAAAGGCTATCTATTTTTACTGGACTGAGACCTGCTGACAATCTTGGCAAATGTCTTGGTTTTGTACATGCGTTAAATGGTCAAACAAGGCTGCTGTAATATGAGCTTAGTATCTTTGGCTGAGGGGCAATATGCAAAAAGACAAGGTATGGCAATGCAAGTTAGGTATGCTGTGACATCCAGGAAGGTGAAGAACGAATGAGTGCTATGAAAGCAAGTGGAATGCCTGGAGATACAGCCTGGTCCACACAACAATGCTTTCTCTATACAGACTGTGTGTGTAAAATTGTGGAAGAGGATACAGATTGGAGGGGTCTTCCTGCATCAGGGAACTTTCTTTCCAAGAGAATACAGCCCTGTAGAATCCCACTTCCGAAACTGATCCTCCAATGATTCAGCCATAACCCAGTAATCTCTACCATCTTGTCTCCCAAGTCTGCTCAAAGCAACAATCTGACTCCCTGATCTCAATCCACAGAGGCTATGATTTTGATAAAAGGATTTGTATACATGGCAAGGCTAGACATAAGTACACTAAAATATGGACAATGTCTTAACACAGCCTCAAGAACATTTAGGACACTTGTAAAAAGGTTTGAATGTAAGAAAATAAGAAATAGGTTCAGGTGTTGTCCATTCATAGAGATGTACAGCATGGAGACAGAACCTTCGGTCCAACCCGTCCATGCTGACCAGTTATCCCAACCCAATTTAGTCCCACCTGCCAGCACCCAGCCCATACCACTCCGAATCCTTCCTTTTCATATACCCATCCAAATGCCTCTTAAATGTTGCAATTGTAAGCCTCCACCACTTCCTCTGGCAGCTCATTCCATTCACCTACCACCCTCTGCGTGAATAAATTACCCCTTAGGTCTCTTTTATATCTTTCCTCACTCACCCTAAACCTATGCCCTCTCATTCTGGTCTCCCTGACCCCAAGGAAAAGACTTTGTCTATTTACCCTATTCATTCCCCTCATAATTTTATAAACCTCTATAAGGTCACC
>NW_025170577.1:992-1779 GCF_004010195.1 Chiloscyllium plagiosum | reverse complement strand
GGGGGGGGGTGGGGGTTGTGGAAGAAAGCCCGGGAGCGTAGTGGAGGGGTCCATTGTTCCACGTTCTCAGTGCGTTCGGTCATGATACAGGGCACGGTTAGGAGTCACGTGTAGGCCCAGACTGGGGGAAAGACAGTAGGGTTTCCTCACGCCCCCCCCCCCCCTCGAGTTTTGGCAATACGAGATGACTACTCGGTTGCTGCTAGTTTAGAATCCATGTGTGGGTTCGAACACTTGTATCCTAAATCTAGACTCTTACAGCACAGAAACAGACCCTTCGGCCCAACTCGTCCGTGCTAACCAGGTTTCCTAAACGGAACTAGTCCCATTTGCCAGCACTTGGCTCATATTCCTCCAAAGCTGAAAATGTGTTGCTGGAAAAGCGCAGCAGGTCAGGCAGCATCCAAGGAGCAGGAGGATCGACGTTTTGGGCATGAAGAAGAGCTCATCCCCAAAACGTCGATTCTCCTGTTCCCTGGATGCTGCCTGACCTGCTGCGCTTTTCCAGCAACACATTTTCAGCTCGGATCTCCAGCATCTGCAAACCTCACTTTCTCCTAGAAGATCATATCCCTCTAAACCCTTCCTATCCACATCCCCATCCAGATGCCTTTTAAATGCTGTCATCGTACCAGCCTCCACCACTTCCTCTGGCAGCTCATTCCATACACGTACCACCCTCTGTGTGAAAAAGTTGCCCCTCTGGTCCCTTTCCCCTCTCACCCTAAACCTATGCCCCTCTAGTTCTGGACTCCCCCACCCCAGGGAAAAGACCTTGTCTATTTAC
>NW_025170577.1:0-741 GCF_004010195.1 Chiloscyllium plagiosum | reverse complement strand
TATCTGAATTAAACTCCATCTGCCACTTCTCAGCCCATTGGCCCATCTGGTCCAGATCCTGTTGTAATCTGAGGTAACCCTCTTCGCTGTCCACTACACCTCCAATTTTGGTGTCATCTGCAAACTTACTAACTGTACCTCTTATGCTCACATCCAAATCATTTATATAAATGATGAAAAGTAGAGGGCCCAGCACCGATCCTTGTGGCACTCCACTGGTCACAGGCCTCCAGTCTGAAAAACAACCCTCCCCCACAGTGTATCCAATTGACTCACTGTTCCTGGATCTCATGAGTTCTAACCTTCCTGACCAGTTAACTGTCTGGGCCTGTGTCCTTGCTGGAGCCCATGTCGACAGCAACTACCCCTCTGCCTTCATCTAGCTTCCAGGCCCTGGCTGAGCAGATTGCAACAGTAGGCAGCTTGCTGGTGCTCTACAGGAAGCTTGGCTATTTGTGTAATCCCTGTCACACCTTCAAAATGCTCCCTGCGTCCCAATCCCCATACGGTTTGCACTCTGAGTGCACAGCAGGATCCCACAAAGAACCACTAGATAATTGCTGGGACGATTCCTTTTGATCTTTGCAATCTTTGGGTGATTGGGTTCTGGCAGAGGGAGCGTCGATCTGAAATCTCCTTGCTGTTTGTTGGTGCTTGTTGTGTATAAAAGCACACTCCATCTCCTCTCGCACTCGCACTCGCGCTCTTGTCTCATGTGCTCGCTCTCTCTCTGTCTCTTGT
>NW_025170576.1:1149-1779 GCF_004010195.1 Chiloscyllium plagiosum | reverse complement strand
GAATCCACTACAACTAATTCTCAGCCCATTACAGCACCATTCTCTGGGCTGCTTCAGCCTGCACTGACCCTACAGCCACCCACAGCACCACAAAAGCAACCTTCAAAACCCTGGAATATATCCTACAGCCAGGTCCTCACCCCACTGGCTCCCAAATCAGGTTTGGTTTCTGACACCCTGAGGCCAACTCAATATGGTGGAAGCTCCAGGCATTTCTCAGACCCTGCAGCAAGTCATTTCCCAATTGATGCCTCACTCTGGCTGACTGAACTATAGAGACAGGAACAGTGGGAATCCAATGGGACACTTCTGAAGATCAGAACAGACTGGAAACACCAGCTGTTTCACCCTCAGATGCTGCCACATCTGAGCAGTTCCTGCAGCATGTTCTGCAAACAGTGATTTAATCAAATTCAGAAACCCCTTTCCAGTGAGGTCGACAGCCCCCTGTACTCACTGGATAAAGCAAACTGTAAACAATATCTTCAATAACCCAATCAATCATCCTGGAAGCTCAATGCATGGATTGGACAGGCCAAGCCCAGAGATTGTACCCAGGAATATTTCAACAAGAGGATGCAGAAAAACCAGCTCCAGACAGAAGACACCATGAATCACTGCTTTATTGAC
>NW_025170576.1:0-1063 GCF_004010195.1 Chiloscyllium plagiosum | reverse complement strand
GGGAGGATCCACAACATCAAGATGGTCAATGTCCTACCAGCTTCAGGACCAAGGTCTCTCCTTCCTCTGGAGGGGAACAGGATCTCCCTTGTGCTCCCACAGTTCCCCACATGGCAACAGGCACAAATGTCACTGTCAGATTCCTCCAATGGGGTCCAGCTAAACAAGAGAACCAGCCCATCAACCACATGGTGCATCACCTCTCCCAACAACAACATCCCCGAGGGACAGAGAGAGGGAACTTACATATTCTGCAGCTTCTGGAAAGTACAAGCTTTGTTCCTGGAATCTCCCTGATCCACTGCAGCAACTTTCAGGTGACAGATGATGAAAATCTGAGGGACACATTCAGAACAAGTCAGCATTTAGTGACTCCCTCCCACCATGGAGAAGCCAATCAGCAGCTTTCTCTTACCAAGGAATGCTCATCTCCATAGAAACGAAACGCATCCAGGTCAAACCTGAGCTTGTCTGGCTCCCGCCCGTCTCCCGGCAACACAAAGGTGGAAAAGGAGTCCTCAGCTTTGCTGTCCAGGAGGCAACTGCAGATGGACAAAGGGTCAAGTAGTGAATGGAGCGAAGACATTGAGATGGGAACAGTTGGAGATAGCAGAGAGCTCCTTACCCATTGTAGTCAATGATCCTGTATCTCGGGGTGGAGTCCTTGTCTGGGCTCAGTGTAGCTACACAGCGATCAATGTACAGCTTCAGGGGCACGTGATGGACCATTGAAACAGACGCCTCAATGTGAATGAGGTCTCCCAGAGAGTAGACAGTGGAAGGGCGCTCTGTGAGCCAGTCACCTGAAGTACAGGAGGACAAGGGTTGGAGACAGTGAATGTAACTCGCAGTGAGCGACACCAGGAGATCCCTCCCCAGTCACCCATCACGTACCATTCATTAGACGCAGGGAGAATGACAGATGGCCTTCTCCAGACCTGGTGGAGCTGAATGGGATCCAGGTGGGATTGATGGGGTTACTGCTCACATTGCCCTTCCTGGGTAGAGACACGGCAGACATTTTAGGCTAGGGTCAGACAACAGCAGCAGCTGGGGATCATAT
>NW_025170575.1:0-1779 GCF_004010195.1 Chiloscyllium plagiosum | reverse complement strand
CAGTCAGTCGCCTGAGGCAGGAATTGAACCCGGTCTCTAGCGCTGTGAGGCAGCAGTGCTAACCGGTGTGCCACCCGTGATTACCCGTGATTAGGAGGAAACCCACGCAGACACGGGGAGAATGTGCAAACTTCACACAGTCAGTCGCCTGAGGCAGGAATTGAACCCGGTCTCTAGCGCTGTGAGGCAGCAGTGCTAACCAGTGTGCCACCCGTGATTAACCGTGATTAGTAAACACAGAGAACAGTGAACACAGACAACAGTGAACAGAGACAACAGTGAACACAGAAAACAGTGAACACAGAGAGTATGTGAACACAGAGAACAGTGAACACAGACAACAGTGAACACAGACAACAGTGAACACAGAGGATAGTAAACACAGAGCACAGTGAACACAGACAACAGTGAACAGAGCGAACAGTGAACAGAGAAAACAGTGAACACAGAGAGTAGTGAACACAGAGAACAGTGAACACAGACAACAGTGAACAGAGAGAACAGTGAACACAGAGAACAGTGAACACAGAAGAGTGAACACAGAGAACACTGAAAACAGAGGACACTGAACACAGAGAACAGTGAGCACGCAGAACAGTGAACACAGAGAACACTGAACACAGAGAACACTGAACACAGAGAACACTAAACACAGAGTGAACACAGAGAACGGTGAACACGGAGAACAGTGAACATGGAGAACAGTGAACGCAGAGAACAGTGAACACGGAGAACAGTGAACACAGAGAACAGTGAACACGGAGAACACTGAACACAGAGAGAACACGGAGAACAGTGAACAGTGTACACAGAGTGAACACAGAGAACAGTGAACACAGAGAACAGTGAACACATAGCAAACACGGAGAAAAGTGAAACCGGAGAACAGTGAACTCGGAGTGAACATGGAGAAAAGTGCACAGTGAACACAGAGAACACGGAGAACAGTGAACACAGAGTGAACACGGAGAACAGTGAACACAGAGTGAACACTGACAACAGTGAACACAGAGTGAACACAGAGGAAAGTGAACAGTGAACAAAGAGTGAACACTGAGAACAGTGAACACGGAGAACGGTGAACACGGAGAACACTGAACACAGAGAACACTGAACAAAGAGAACACTGTACACAGAGAACAGAGAACACAGAGAGCAGTGAACATAGAGAACTCTGAACACAGAGAACAGAGAACACAGAGAACACTGTACACAGAGAACAGAGAACAGTGAACACGGAGAACACTGAACACAGACAACACTGAACACAGAGAACAGAGAACACAGAGAGCAGTGAACACAGAGAACTCTGAACACAGAGAACAGAGAACACAGAGAACACTGTACACAGAGAACAAAGAACACAGAGAGCAGTGAACACAGAGAACACTCAACACAGAGAACACAGAGAACACTGTACACAGAGAACAGAGAACACAGAGAACAGTGAACACAGAGAACACTGACCACAGAGAGCAGTGAACACAGAAAACAGTGAGCACTGAGAACAGTGAACACTGAGAACAGTGAAGCCAGAGAACACTGAAAACAGAGAACACTGAACACAGAGAACAGTAAACTCAGAGAACACTGAACACAGAAAACAGTGAACATGGAGAACAGTGAACACGGACAACAGTGAACGGAGAGAACAGTGAACACGGAGAACACTGAAAACAGAACACTGAACACATAGAACACTGAACACAGAGAAGAGTGAACACAGAGAACACTGACCACAGAGTACAGTGAACACTGAACACAGAGAACAGAGTACAC
>NW_025170574.1:0-1779 GCF_004010195.1 Chiloscyllium plagiosum | reverse complement strand
CAATAACGTAAGAGAGCTACATTCTACATATTCACTGACTTTAGCATGAAGTGCGGGGGAAAGCAATGAGGGCACTCGCTCCTCGTGTTTAATCTTTGACTGAATAAATGAGCAGCAGGCAAAGAAGTGACCATCCATTTCGTCCGAATCCAATATAAAGCTGTGTGAGAAACCTCGAGCAGCTCAAATATCTCTGTTCGATTGTTCAATTACCAAAATGGCAGGAGCTTTATACGTGTGTTTCATTTCGCAAGAATCAGTTCGATTGTCGTCTCTGATCATTAAAACCTGACAGGTCAATTTCATCATGGAAGGATAGGTTACGTCACCTCAGATTGGAGTGGTTTATTGGTGTTTGAGATGAACCTTCCCAATCAGGAGGATTACGAATTCCATCACCGGCCTGACCTGATTTCCGGATAACACGTTGGCCTTGGGTTGGCCTCATGGCCCTTGGACCATTAGATTTAGATGCGAAACTCAGATTGTTCATTTTCATGAAGATACTGGATTGGAATGGTTAGAAAAGGACCAGATTTGATGCTATCCTTCATCACAGAACTTATCATCCGGAACAGTGGATGTCTACATATCAAACTGAGATTGCAGACTGGTATTGAATCATCTGGTGTCTCTTTTTGATGGGTAGGGAGGGGTATATGTCGGTTTGAAAGGGGATTGAATATGTCCCATTCTCTGAGTAATAAGCTGGGCCCTAGGTACATGCAAAAGTCAGAGTTGCGCCTGCATTTTTGCAGGCTATATGGAGCATGCCTTGTTCCAGTCCTACTCTGACCCCTGCCAAAGTTCTGTCTCTGATCCATTGATTGTTGCTTCCTACTCTCACCCAGAATTAGAAATAGTAATCAATTTTACTTCGAATTTCCACCCTTGTCCCAACTTCACCTGGAATCTCTGAAAATCTTCATTTCCTTTCTTGATGTTAATGTTTCCATTTAAGGGCTAGACTATCTACTGTCTCCCACAGTTACGTTGAACTACGTCTCCTCACACCATGCTATCTGCAAAGATTCCATTCCATTTTCCAGGCTCTCCACCTGTACTGCATGTTCATTGGTGTCACCACCCACTGGGGTGTTTATCCTTACCTAAGGACTCCTCTCAATGCCGTTGACAGGCTGTCTTACTCAGTTTGCGCAATTGTTTCCTCACCCATAAGAACATAGGAAATAGCAACATGAGTAGACTAGTGGCCCCTCCACCTTGCTCCATCATTCCATTATGATTGACCCAAAATTGCCCATGTTCCCGTTCCTTCATTTTCATTGTAACACTTGATTCCCCTACCGCTTCAGAATCTATCTCAGATTAGTCATACAGAGAGGCCTAGTGTCATAGAGATGTACAGTATGGAAACAAAACCTTCGGTCCAACCTGTCCATGCTGACCAGATATCCCAACCCAATCAAGTCACACCTGCCAGCACCCAACCCGTATCACTCCAAACCCTTCCTATTCATATACCCATTGCAAATGCCCTTCAAATGTTGCAATTGTGCCAGCCTCCACCATATGGTCTGGAAGCTTGATCCATCCACGTACCACCCACTGTGTGAAAAAGTTGCCACTTAGGTCTCTTTTATATCATTTCCCTCTCACCCTCAACCTATGCCCTCTAGTTCTGGATTCCCGATCCCAGGGAAAAGAACTTCTTTGTCTAATTATCCGATACATGCACCTCATAATTTTGTAAACCTGCATAACCTCTTATGCTGCAGAGCACACAACCTCAACTTGTTCAGCCTCTCCCTATCGCTC
>NW_025170573.1:0-1779 GCF_004010195.1 Chiloscyllium plagiosum | reverse complement strand
ATTGGCCATCCTAGATTACCCATAGTGCCCAGGTTAAGGTGGATTGGCCATGCTAAATTAGCCACAGTGCCCAGGGATATGCCGACTAGGGGGATTGGCTATGGTAAATTACCCATAGTGCCCAGGATGTGCAGGTTAGGGTGGATTGGCCATGCTAAATTACCCATAGTGCCCAGGGACGTAGGTTAGGGTGGACTGGCTGTGCTAAATTGCCCTAGTGCCCAGGGATGTGCACGTTAGGGTGGAATGGCCGTGCAAGATTACCCATAGTGCCCAGGGATGTGCAGGTTAGGGTGGATTAGCTATGCTAAATTACCCATAGTGCCCAGGGATGTACAGGTTCGGGTGGATTAGCCATGCTAAATTACCCATCGTGCCCAGGGATGTGCAGGTTAGGTTGGAATGGCCGTGCTAAATTACCCATAGTGCCCAGGGATATGCAGGTTCGGGTGTTAGGGTGGATTGGCCGTGCTAAATTACCCATAGTGCCCAGGGATGTACAGGTTCGGGTGGATTAGCCGTGCTAAATTACCCATAGTGCCCAGGGATATGCAGGTTCGGGTGGATTGGCCATGTAAAATTTCCCTATAGTGCCTAGGGATGTGTAGGTTAGGGTGGATTGACCATGTTAAATTACCCATAGTGCCCAGGGCTGTGCAGGTTAGGGTGGATTGGCCGTGCTAAATTACCCATAGTGCCCAGGATGTGCAGGTTAGGATGGATTGGCCATGTGAAGTTACCCATAGTGCCCAGGGATGTGCAGGTTAGGGTGGATTGTCCCTGCTAAATTACCCATAGTGCCCAGGGATATGTAGGTTCGGGTGGATTGGCCATGCTACATTACCCATAGTATCCAGGGATGTGCAGGTTAGGGTGGAATGGCCGTGCTAAATTACCCATAGTGCCCAGGATGTGCAGGTTAGGGTGGATTGGCCATGCTAAATTACTCATGGTGCCCAGGGATGTGCAGGTTAAGGTAGATTGGCTGTGCTAAACTACCCATCGTGCCCAGGGATGTGCCGACTAAGGGGATTGGCTATGCTAAATTACCCATAGTGCCCAGGGATATGCAGGTTAGGGTGGATAGGCCATGCTAAATTACCCATAGTGCCCAGGGATGTGTAGGTTAGGGTGGACTGGCTGTGCTAAATTACCCTAGTGCCCAGGGAAGTGCACGTTAGGGTGGAATGGCCGTGCTAGATTACCCATCGTGCCCAGGGATGTGAAGGTTAGGATGGGTTGGCCATGCTAAGTTACCCATAGTGCCCAGGGATGCGCAGGTTAGGATGGATTGGCCATGCGAAGTTACCCATAGTGCCCAGGGATGTGTAGGATAGGGTGGATTGGCCGTGCTAAATTGCCCATAGTGCCCAGGGATGCGCAGGTTAGGGTGGATTGGCCATGCTACATTTCCCATAGTGTCCAGGGATGTGCAGGTTAGGGTGGATTGGCCATGCTAAATTACCCATAGTGCCCAGGGGTGTGCAGGTTAGGTTGGGTTGGCCGTGCTAAATTACCCATAGTGCCCAGGGATGTGCAGGTTAGGCTGAATTGGCCGTGCTAAATTACCCATAGTGCCCAGGGATGTGCAGGTTAGGGTGGGTTGGCCGTGCTAAATTACCCATAGTGCCCAGGGAGATGCAGGTTAGGGTGGATTGGCTATGCTAAATTACCCATAGTACCCAGGGATGTGCAGGATAGGGTGGATTGGCCGTGCTAAATTACCCATAGTGCCCAGGGATGTGTAGGTTCGGGTGGATTGGCTGTGCTAAATTACCC
>NW_025170572.1:0-1779 GCF_004010195.1 Chiloscyllium plagiosum | reverse complement strand
AGTTTGCCACTTGGTTCTGTGTTTTATTGAGTATAGCTCTGTATCTACTCAATCAGTTGATTAATTTGTTACCTAACTGTCCTTTCTGTGATAATACTCTGGTTTGGAAATCTGTTTTTCTTGCTGTTTATTTATTAAAATGACCAGTTTGTGAGATTATGATGAACATACCCCTTTTCATTACTATTTCGGCTGTTCCCATCTGCGATCTCACTGGTTAATATGCAAATCCACATTCTATCAGCTTTGAAATAAAGGATCTTTACATTCTCTGAATTACTGTTTTCCATCAACACACTGCATCACATGACTTGTACAACATTGTAACTAATGTTCAGTTGAGCTTATCCATCTCACTTCTCCAGCTTTATTACAAATGGAATACAAATTTATACTGAAGAATATGATCACCACGTTCTGACACTGAGGTACAGTGACCTAAGACCAGTTTGAGATGGTTTGCAATCCAAGACTCTTTGTAAATCTCACCATTCACCACAAGGCTGAGAAAGTATTCTCAGAGTTGTATTGAGGTCCCTCAAAACAGTTCCTGAGACATCAGAGACATGGTCCATTCTGCCAATATTAATGGAAACTTACAAAATGATCAAACTGAAGGTGCTGGATATCCGAAATAAGAACAGAAAAGGCTGGGAGTGCTAATGGAACAGCATCAACCTGAAATGTTCACTTATCTCTCCACAAGTTTAGCCTGATCTAATAAAATAATAGAATATTGCTGTAAGTTTGGATCACGAGATATCCTGTGAAAGAAAGTATGGTTTCCATTTCTGACAAATAATACATTTTCAGCTTCCATTCCTAATAACCAATCAACTTGACAGTTGATGGAGAAGGACCCTTGGTCGGGTTGTGTTGAGACAATGAAGAGGAACTTGAATGATTATTAAAATTGAATCAATCTGCAGGGTAATGGAAAAAAGCCAAGTGCTCACCACTGTGTCAACACGTATAGACAGCCCATGCAGATATGATGGGCTGAATGGCTTCCTTCTGGTAACTGGGTGATTATTAAACCCCATCTCCCTTTTACTTTTGTGGGTGTGTAGTCCGCATGGTGGATTGTGCTTCAATAGAGGTTCTCCAGCGCTCACCAGGAGCTAACACAAGAAACAGCTAAGGCACTGCATAAAGTAATTGCCCTGAAAATACCTTGTCAGTGGTAAATGGGTCCAACACTCGCCATGCCCTGAGTTGAACTGGTCCAATACAGTTACAAAACTGGCTACAACCTATTAATATAGGTATTTAAATGGGTAAATTTTGAAGAGTAAAACAAATTAAATCCAGATAAAACCACTCCATTAGTCTAATCGCAATTAGCAGCAACACGGTGGAAGGTGTCATCAAGAGTGTTACTGAGCTGCCCTCACTCAGCAAAAACTTGTTCACTGGTGTCCAGCTCTGCAGGGTTGCTCAGCACCAGACCTCATAACAACTATTATCCAAACAAGGACAATGGAGCTGAATTCCTGTGGTGAGGTGAGAGAGACTGCACTTGACATCAAAGCAGTAAGTGACCAAGTCTGACCTGAAGGAAACCTAAAATGATGAGAAATGGGATGAAACTCTCATTGATTGGAGTCATTCCTGGCACATTGGAGGATGGGTGTGGTTGTTGGAAGTCAGTCACCTCAGCTCCAGGACATCGTACAGGCATTCCTCAGGGAAGTGTCCTTGGCCCAGTTATCTTCAGCTGCTTCATCATGGACAATCCCTCCATCGTAAGGTCAGAATTCAAGATCTATGTTGATAGTT
>NW_025170571.1:0-1779 GCF_004010195.1 Chiloscyllium plagiosum | reverse complement strand
TGTGGTATAGGACTAATAACACTGTGGTGTAGAAACACATCACAGACTAATAACACTGTGGTGTAGCTACACATCACAGACTAATAACACTGTGGTATAGGACTAATAACACTGTGGTGTAGATACACATCACAGACTAATAACACTGTGGTGTAGTACACATCATGGACTAATAACACAGTGGTGTAGATACACATCACAGACAAATAACACTGTGGTATAGGACTAATAACACTGTGGTGTAGGTACACATCACGGACTAATAACACTGTGGTGTAGATACACATCACAGACTAATAACACTGTGGTATAGGACTAATAACACTGTGTTGAAGGTACACATCACGGACTAATAACACTGTGGTGTAGATACACATCACAGACTAATAACACTGTGGTATAGGACTAATAACACTGTGATGTAGGTACACATCACGGACTAATAACACTGTGGTGTAGATACACATCACAGACTAATAACACTGTGGTATAGGACTAATAACACTGTGGTGTAGATACACATCACAGACTAATAACACTGTGGTATAGGACTAATAACACTGTGTTGAAGGTACACATCACAGACTAATAACACTGTGGTGTAGATACACATCACAGACTAATAACACTGTGGTATAGGACTAATAACACAGTGGTGTAGATACACATCACAGATTAATAACACTGTGGTATCGGACTAAAAACACTGTGGTGTAGGTACACATCACAGACTAATAACACTGTGGTATAGGACTAATAACACTGTGGTGTAGATACGCATCACAGACTAATAACACTGTGGTGTAGGTACACATCACAGACTAATAACATTGTGGTATAGGACTAATAACACTGTCATGTAGGTACACATTACGGACGAACAACACTGTGGTATAGGACTAATAACACTGTGGTGTAGGTACACATCACAGACTAATAACATTGTGGTGTAGATACACATCACAGACTAATAACACTGTGGTGTAGGTACACATCACAGCCTAATAACACTGTGGTATAGGACTAATAACACTGTGATGTAGGTTAACATCACAGACTAATAACACTGTGGTGTAGGTACACATCATGGACTAAGAACACTGTTGTAGGTACACATCATGGACTAATAACACTGTGGTATAGGAATAATAACACAGTGGTGAAGCTACACATCACTGACTAATAACACTAGGGTATAGGACTAATAACACTGTGGTGTAGGTACACATTACGGACTAATAACACTGTGGTATAGGACTAATAACACTGTGGTGTAGATACATATAACGGACTAATAACACTGTGGTATAGCTTTAATAACACTGTGGTGTAGATACATATCACGGACTAATAACACTGTGGTATAGGACTAATAACATTGTGGTGAAGGTACACATCACGGACTAATAACACTGTGGTATAGGTTTAATAACACTGTGGTGTAGATACACATCACGGACTAATAACACTGTGGTATAGGACTAATAACACTCTGGTGTAGATAGATATCACAGACTAATAACACTGCGGTATAGGACTAATAACACTGTGGTGTAGGTACACAGCACAGACTAATAACACTGTGGTATAGGACTAATATCACTGTGGTGTAGGTACACATTACGGACTACTAACACTGTGGTATAGGACTAATAACACAGTGGTGTAGATACATATCACGGACTAATAACACTGTGGTATAGGACTAATAACACTGTGGAGTAGGTACACATCACGGACTAATGCCACTGTGGTATAGGACTAATAACACTGTGGTGT
>NW_025170570.1:0-1779 GCF_004010195.1 Chiloscyllium plagiosum | reverse complement strand
TCTGACAATATCAGAGTGTCCTGCTGTTCACTGTAATATCGGAGTGTGTTGCTGTATCTGACAATATCGGAGTGTGTTGCTGTACAACACAATGTTGGAGTGTGTTGTTGCACACTACAATATCAAAGTGTTTAGCACAATATCAGAGTGTCTAGCTGTATACTGCAATATCGGAGCTGTTGCTGTAAACTACAAATTCAGAGTGTGTCGCTGTACACTATAAAATCCGAGTGTGTTGCTGTTGTCAACAATATCAGAGTGTGTTGCGGTACACTACAATATCAGAGTGTGTTATTGTATAGTACAACATCAGAATATGTTGCTGTACATTACAATATCAGAGTGTGTTGCTGTACACTACAATATTGGAGTGTGTTGCTGTGCACTATAATATCGGAGTGTGTTGCTAATCACTACAATATCAGAGTGTGTTGCTGTTCACTACAATATCAGAGTGCGGTGCTGTATACTACAATATTGGAGTGTGTTGCTGTGCACTATAATATCGGAGTGTGTTGCTAATCACTACAATATCAGAGTGTGTTGCTGTACACTACTATATCAAAATGTGTTGCTGTACACTACTATAACTGAGTGTGTTGTACACTACAATATCAAAGTGCGTTGCTGTACACTACAATATCAGAGTGTGTTGTACACTACAATATCAGAGTGTGTTGCTGTACACTACAATATCAGAGTGAGGTGCTGTATACTACAATGTTGGAGTGGGTGCTGTACAATACAATATCAGTGTGTGTTGCTATACATTACAACATCAGAGTGTGTTGCTGTACACTACAATATCAGACTGTGTTGCTGTACTCTACTTTCTGAGAGTGTGTTTCTGTACACAGCTATATCGGAGTATGTTGCTGTATACTACAATATCGGAGTGTGTTGCTGTACACTACGATATCGGAAGGTGTTGCTGTTTCCTACAATATCGGAGTGTGTTGCTGTACACTACAATGTCGGAGTGTGTTGCTGTACACTACTATATCAGAATGTGTTGCTGTACACTACTATATCTGAGTGTGTTGTACACAACAATATCAAAGTGAGTTGCTGTCCACTACAATATTAGAGTGTGTTGTACACTACAGTATGAGAGTGTGGTGCTGTATGCTACATTATCAGAGTGTGTTGCTGTACACTACAATATCAGAGTGTGTAGTACACTACAATGTCAGTGTGTTGCTGTACACTACTATATCAGAGTGAGGTGCTGTATACTACAATATCAGAGTGTGTTGCTGTGCACTATAATATCAGAGTGTGTTGTTGTATACTACAATATCGGAGTGTGTTGCGGTACACTACAATATCGGAGTGTGTTGCTGTATACTAGAATATTAGAGTGTGTTGTTGTATTCTCCAATATCGGAGTGTGTTGCGGTACACTACAATATCGGAGTGTGTTGCTCTACACTGCAATATCGGTGTGTGTTGCTGTACATTACAATATCTGAGTACTTTGCTATACACTACAATATCAGAATGTATTGCTGTACACTACAATATCAGAGTGTGTTGCTGTACACTACAGTATCAGAGTCTGTTGTTATACAATACAATATCAGAGTGTGTTGCTGTACACTACAGTATCAGAGTATGTTGCTGTACACTACAATATCAGAGTGTGTTGTTGTACATTACAGTATCAGAGTGTGTTGCTGTACACTACAACAACAGAGTGTGTTGCTGTACACTACAATATCAGAATGTGTAGCTTTACACTAATACATTGGAGTGTGTTGTTGTGCATTACAATATCAG
>NW_025170569.1:0-1779 GCF_004010195.1 Chiloscyllium plagiosum | reverse complement strand
AAACAATTTGCTACATTCCTGCTCTTATGGCTCCTTTCATTACATCGGCTTCTGTTCTTCACGAAATCCGATTCAGCAGATCTTGTCACTGAGTCATTTCTTTGTATGTGTTCAGATCATGTGATCAGAATATCACAGTCCATAACCCAGAAGTCAGACCATACTCAGCGAACCGTACTCTGCTCTTGATCATTTCATGAACACCAGGAAGAAATATCTTCAAAATTTACTCACCTGTTTTTCAGAAACAAGATAAACAATTCTTGGTTTCTGCTTTTGTTGTCACACGGACCAAGGTTGTAAATGCTGGAACCAGATGAGACTGTCCGCTCTCCCACATCCATTTCCTCCCAAAGAATTGTTAAGACGATGGTCTGAATCGGATTCTTCTAAAAAGAGAATCTTTCTATCCATTGACTTTTGGTGTATGGGCCCAGCAGACTCCTGCTGGGCCTATGTGTTAGCGCAGTCTTCAGCTTTTTGTAGCATGCACCTTCGAGGATGACATCAAAAGATATTCACTGTTACTGTGTGATACTCTACGAATGGAGACAGCTGTACCAATGGAGACAGCTCAGTCCGCGGGGATGGGACAAACAGCATCATCCTGCATGGGGAAATTCTACAGTGTGTCCTGTGGATCAGATACAGTGAACTTTATCATACCAGAGTGAGAGCGCTCGAAAAGTCTAATTGGTCACTGGTACCTGTGTCAGCTCGGGAGTTACAAAATATTGGTTAAAGCGGAAACACTGGATTTTGGATCAGGTTTCCAGTGTTTTCGTGAGGCAGGAAGCAGAAAAAGATACACTGTGAAGAGATTGGGATCTGATTACAGGAGCAGCAAATAGGTTGTCCAGCACAGAGGAGAGCTTTGAAGTATTGAATTCTGGTTGATGGGCCGATCATGCTTTCACTTGGCCACGCTGCTACACAAGAAACTATGTCAGTGTCTCTCAACATTGTGATGTCGCAGGCAAATATCGCCGTTATACTGCAGGAAATTCTTTTTTTCCAATGTGAGGGCAGGCTGTAATTAAAATAGCTTCAATATTGAACCCTTTCTCATAAATAATTCCACTCCATCTCAGTGTATTGTATTGTTTCCTTTCCACTTTACCTGTCATTGTGCCTGCACTGAAGTTGATCTGCTCCTTCTGCGTGTCTTTTACAGGTTGGGTGATGTTATGACCAATTCCACATCAGAAAGTCCCAGTTGGTCTCCTTCTTCCATAATCGCAAATTCCCTCCCCCCTTCCAGTGCTGACCCACCTTCTGGCAGAATTTTCCACTTCACTTCAGCCGCCCTAACCTCGCTATCTGATAACATTCCCGTTGTCTGGGTGTTAAGCGCTCGTCTGAGATCCAGCCTGCCCTCACCCAAAAGAAACGCAAAACTCAGTCACACTGTGATCACTGCAATCCAGGGGCATCTTCACTCGAGGTCATTGATTATTCCTAGGAGAAAGTTAGGACTGCGGATGCTGGAGATCAGAGTCGGGAGTGTGGTGCTGGAAAAGCACAGCAGGTCAGTCAGCATCCGAGGAGCAGGAGAGTCCACGTTTCAGGCATAAGCCCTTCACCAGGAATAAGGCTTGTGAGTCGGGACTGAGAGATAAATGTTTCTCGTGGAAGTACAAAGTGGCACCAATGCATTCATCAATGTAGCGGAGGAACAAGTGGAGTGAGGTGCCAGAGTAACTGCAAAAGACAGATAATTCCAGACATCTGACAAACAGGCAGGCGCAGCTAGTTCACATGCGGGTGCCCATGGTTTGG
>NW_025170568.1:0-1779 GCF_004010195.1 Chiloscyllium plagiosum | reverse complement strand
AGTACCTCAGGAAGTGCTTCCTCAATACGTCCGAAAGTGCTCCCTCAGTACCTCAGAAAGTGCTCCCACAGTACCTCAGGAAGTGCTCCCTCAATACCTCAGAAAGTTCTCCCTCAGTACCTCAGAAAGTGCTCCCTCAGTACCTCAGGAAGTGCTTCCTCAATACCTCAGAAAGTGCTCCCTCAATATTTCAGAAACCGCTCCCTCAGTACCTCAGATAGTGCTCCCCCAATACCTCAGAAATTGCTCCCACAATTTTTCAGATAGTTCTCCCTCACTACCTCAGATAGTGCTCCCTCAAAACCTTTGGAAGTGCTCCCTCAATATCTCACAAAGTGCTCCCTCAGTACCTCAGAAAGTGCTCACTCAATACCACAGAAAGAGCTACCTCAATACGTCAGTTAGTTCTCCCTGAGTACCTCAGATAGTGCTTCCTCAGAACCTCAGAAAGTGCTCCCTCAGTAACTCAGAATGTGCTCCCTCAGTACCTCAGACAGTGCTCCCTCAAAACCTCAGTAAGTGCTCTCTCAGTACCTCAGGCAGTGCTGCTCCAATACCTCAGAAAGTGCTCTCACAGTACCTCAGAAAGTGTTCCCTCAGTCCCTCCAACAGAGCTTCCTCAGTACATCAGAATGTGCTCCCTCAATGCCTATGAAAGTGCTCCCTCAATTCCTCAAATATTTCTCCCTCAATACATCAGAAAGTTCTTTCTCAATAGCTCAGATAGTTCTCCTTCAATATCTCATATAGTTCTCCCTCAGTACCTCAGATAGTGCTCTCTCAATACCTCAGAAAGTGCTCGCTAAATATTTCAGATAGTTCTCCCTCAATACCTCAGATAGTGCTCCCTCAATACCTCAGAACGTGCTCTCACAATACCACAGAATGTTCCATCTCAATACCTCAGAAAGTGCTCCCACAATAGCTCAGATAGTTCTCTCACAGTACCTCAGATAAGGCTCCCTTAATTCCTCAGATATTGCTCCCTCAATACCTCAGAAAATGCGCCCTCTGTACCTCAGACAGTGCTCCCTCCATACCTCAGAAAGTGCTCCCTCAGTACCTCTGAAAGTGCTCCCTCAAACACCTTCGATAATGCTCCCTCAATACCTCAGATAGTTCTCCCTCAGTATCTCAGAAAGAGCTCCCTCAATATCTCAGAAAGTGCTCCCTGAATACCTCAGAAATTGCTCCCCCAATATCTCAGATAGTGCTCCCACAGTACCTCAGACAGTCCTCCCCCAATACATCAGGTAGTTCTTCCTCAGTACCTCAGAATGTGCGCACTCAATATTTCAGAAACTGCACCCTCAGTCCCTCAGATAGTGCTCCCTCAGTACCTCAGAAAGGGCTCCCTCAATATCTCAGAAAGTGTTCCCTCAATACCTCCCATAATGCTCCCTCAATACCTCAGATAGAGCTCCTTCAGTATGTCAGAATGTGATCCCTCACTACCTCAGGCAGTGATCCCTCAATGCCTCAGAAAGTGTTCCCTCAATATTTCAGATAGTTATCCCTCACTACCTAAGATAGTGCTCCCTCAATACCTCCGGAAGTGCTCCCTCAATATCTCACAAAGTGCTCCCACAGTACCTCTGAAAGTGCTCCCTCAATACCTCAGATGGTTCTCCGTCAGTACCTCAGAAAGTGCTCCCTCAATATTTCAGAGATTGCACGCTCAATACCTCAGAAAATGCTCCCCCAAAACCTCAGAAAGAGCTACCTCAATACCTCAGACAGTTCTCACTCAGTACCTCAGATAGTGCTTCCTCAGTACCT
>NW_025170567.1:0-1779 GCF_004010195.1 Chiloscyllium plagiosum | reverse complement strand
ATCAGTAACCACCAAAACTGAGAATAATTTGGGATCAGTAGAAATCAGTAACCACTGATACATGGAAAGAAAATTCTGGTCGGTGCAAATCCCGAAACACTGACAGTTGGAAAAGTTTCGGGTCAATTCAAATCAGTAAGCACTGACACTTCAAATAATTTCTAGTCAGTGAAAATCAGTAACCACTGACACAGAGAATAATTTCAGGTCAGCAGAAATCAATAAGAACCGACAGTTGGAAAAATTTGGTTCAGTTCAAATCAATAACCATTGACAGTTAGACAAATTTCAAGTCAGTAAAAATCAGTGACCACGGACAGGTGGAAACATTTAGGGTCAGTTCAAATCAGTAAGCACTGACACTTCGAAAAATATTGGGTAAGTAGAAATCAGTAATCACAAAAAAGTAGAAATTGTACAGGCCAGTACAAATCAGTAACCACTGACATTTGGAATAATTACAGGTCAGTACAAATCGGTGAGCACTGACATTTCAAAAGAATTTGGGTCAGTGCAAATCAGTAACCATCCACACTTAGAAAAGGTTTGGGTCAGTACAAATCGGTAACCTCCAAAACTGAGACTAATTTGGGATCAGTACAAATCAGTAACCACTGATACATGGAAAGAAAATTCTGGTCGGTGCAAATCAGGAAACACTGGCAGTTGGGAACAGTAAGGGTCAATTCAAATCAGTAAGCACTAACACTTCAAACAATTTCTAGTCAGTGAAAATCATTAACCACTGACAGTTTGAAAAAATTATGGTAAGTTCAAATCAGTAAGCACTGACACATGGAAAATAATTCTGGTTGGTGCAAATCAGGAAACACTGACACTGAGAAAAATATTGGGTGACTACAATTCAGTAATCACCCAAAAGTGGTGAGCACTGACATTTCAAAAGACTTTGGGTCTGTGCAAATCAATCACCATCCACACTTAGAAAAAGGTTCAGATCAGTAGAAATCAGAAATCACCAAAACTGATAATAATTTGGGGTCAGTACAAATCAGTAACCAGTGATCATGGAAAAAAAATCGTCGAAACACTGACTCTTCGACAAACTTTGGGGCAATTCAAATCAGTAACCACTGGCAGTTTGAAAATTTTCAAGTCAGTACAAATCAGGAACCAGTGACAGTAAGAAAAATTTGGGTTCAGTACAAATCAGAAATCGCAGACATTTGGAAAAATTTTGGGGCAGTGCAAATCAGTAACTACCGACAGTTGGATGAATTTCGAGTCAGTACAACTCAGTAACCACGGACACTATGAAACATTTATAGTAAGTGAAAATCAGTAACTACCAACAGTTAGAGAAGTTACGGGTCAGTTCAGATTGGCGAGCACTGACATTTCAAAAGATTTCGGGTCAGTACAAATCAGTAACCATCCACACTTCGACAAACTGAGGGTCAGTTACGAATCGGTAACCACCGACAGATGGAAATATTTAGGGTCAGTTCAAATCAGTCAGCACTAATACTTCGAAAAATATTGGGTGAGTGCAAATCAGTAATCACCTGCAGAGAAATTACGGGTCAGTACAAATCAGTAAGCACTGACAATTCAAAAGAATTTGGGACCGTGCAAATCAGTAACCATCCACACTCAGCAACATTTGTGCTCAGTAAAAATCAGTCACTACCGACACTGAGAAAATGTTCAGGTCAGTGCAAATCAGTAAACACTGGTACATGGAAAACATTCTGGTCGGTGCAAATCAGGAAACACTGACACTTTGACAAGTTTTGGGGCAGTGCAAATCAGTAACCA
>NW_025170566.1:0-1779 GCF_004010195.1 Chiloscyllium plagiosum | reverse complement strand
ACAGTTCCAGTCTCTCTATCCCTCAGTTAGACCTACACTCGGAGCACCGTGCACAGTTCCAGTCTCTCTGTCCCTCAGTTAGACCCACATTCGGAGCACCGTGCACAGTTCCAGTCTCCGTATCCCTCAGTTAGACCCACACTCGGAGCACCGTGCACAGTTCCAGTCTCCATCCCTCAGTTAGACCCACACTCGGAGCACCGAGCACAATTCCAGTCTCTCTATCCCTCAGTTAGACCCACACTCAGAGCACCGTGCACAGTTCCAGTCTCCGTATCCCTCAGTTAGACCCACACTCGGAGCACCGTGTACAGTTCGAGTCTCCGTATACCTCAGTCAGACCCACACTCGGAGAACTGTGCACAGTTCCAGTCTCCGTATCCCTCAGTTAGACCCACACTCGGAGCACCGTGTACAGTTACAGTCTCCGTATCCCTCAGTCAGTCCAACACTCGGAGCACCGTGCACAGTTCCAGCCTCCGTATCCCTCAGTCAGACCCACACTCGGAGCACCGTGCATGGTTCCTTTCTCCGTATCCCTCAGTTAAACCCACACTCGGAGCACTGTTATCTGTTCCAGTCTCCGTATCCCTAAGATTGACCCCTACTCGGAGCACCGTGCACAGTTCCAGTCTCCATCCCTCAGTTAGACCCACACTCGGAGCACCGTGCACAGTTCCAGTCTCTCTATCCCTCAGTTAGACCCACACTCGGAGCACCGAGCACAGTTCCAGTCTCCGTATCCCTCAGTCAGACCCACACTCGGAGCACCGTGCACACTTTCAGTCTCCGTATCCCTCAGTTAGACCCACACTCGGAGCACCGTGCACAGTTCCAGTCTCCATCCGTCAGTTAGACCCACACTCGGAGCACCGAGCACAATTCCAGTCTCTCTATCCCTCAGTTAGACCCACACTCAGAGCACCGTGCACAGTTCCAGTCTCCGTATCCCTCAGTTAGACCCACACTCGGAGCACCATGTACAGTTTCAGTCTCCGTACCCCTCAGTCAGACCCACACTCGGAGCACCGTGCACAGTTCCAGTCTCCGTATTCCTCAGTTAGACCTACACTCGGAGCACCGTGTACAGTTCGAGTCTCCGTATACCTCAGTTAGACCCACACTCGGAGCACTGTGCACAGTTCCAGTCTCTGTATCCCTCAGCTAGACACACACTCGGAGCACCGTGCACAGTTCCAGTCTCCGTATCCCTCAGTCAGACCCACACTCGGAACACTGTGCACAGTTCCAGTCTCCGTATCCCTCAGTCAGACCCACACTCGGAGCACCGTGCACAGTTCCAGCCTCCGTATCCCTCAGTTAGACCCACACTCGGAGCATCGTGCACAGTTCCAGTCTCCGTATCCCTCAGTCAGTCCCACACTCGGAGCACTGTGCACAGTTCCAGTCTCCGTATCCCTCAGTAATACCCACACTCGGAGAACCGTGCACAATTCCAGTCTCCGTATCCCTCAGTCAGACCCACATTCGGAGTACCGTGTACAGTTCCAGTCTCCGTATCCCTCAGTTAGACCCACACTCAGAGCACTGTGCACAGTTCCAGTCTCCGTATCCCTCAGTTAGACCGACACTCGGAGCAGTGTGCACAGGTCCAGTCTCTGTATCCCTCAGTCAGACCCACACTCGGAGCACCGTGCACAGTTCCAGTCTCTATCCCTCAGTTAGACCCACACTCGGAGCACCGTGCACAGTTCCAGTCTCCGTATCCCTCATTTAGACCCACAATCGGAGCACTGTGCACAGTTCCAGTCTCTGTAT
>NW_025170565.1:0-1779 GCF_004010195.1 Chiloscyllium plagiosum | reverse complement strand
AGACCTCTCCCCACCAGTACTGTACCCCAGTGTCACACAGTGACAGACCTGTCCCCACCTGTACTGTACCCCAGTGTTACACTGTGACAGACCGGTCTGCAACAGTGATCTAGCCAAGTAATGTATGTGCACAATAGTGCTGGTCTCCAGTGTGCAAAGCACTTGGGTGATAACGCTAGACTCTGTCATATCTTGGTGCCCCGGTGTTTGACCATGCCCATGTGGCCGACTCCGGTACCTCCAGGGATGTTCACCCTGTAGCTGTTATCTTGCAAATACAAGTCACACAACTGGTTGAAGGAAGAGATTGGGAGGAGCAGATTCAGGGGGCAAAGTGGAATTGACAGGGGCATCATAGAGCCTGGCCAATGTGGGACCTCGCTGCCTGTGCTGGGGTGGCTCGGTTTTAAAGCTGCATGTGCTGGGAGGAGACTTGCGACAGGGAGCACTGCAGACACGGAGAGAGCTCGGCCCGAGACGCAGCGTTCCCAATGCAAGGTGGCGCTGGACTGGGAGCCCGTGCTGGGGCTGGCTGGAGAGGGACAGAGCACCCACTGCCAGGCTGGAGGCAGATAGCAGCACTTTGCAAGACACAGGAGGTGTGTGCATGACGCCCGTGGAGACAGAAAACCAACTCAACGTCTTGGATCCATTCTTCCGTAGAGAAATGAGAATCCTGCGTGGAGATGATGAGAGGTTCCAACAGCCCAGGAGCGGACTGTAACCGGGCAATGTGAAGTTGGTGCTGACACACAGGCTCAGGGTGCTGCTGCCAACGCTTGGTGAAAAATTGCAGGGCTTTCCCTAGAATCCCCCGTGGAGTGCAGAGACAGTGCTGCCGTTGCCTGCGGGGAGCCTGAAGTGGTCATCTTTCATGAGTTAGCCAACCTGGCAAGTCCATATGCCAGCCTCACACCCGTACCCCCAGATCCTGCGGTCAGTTCCTTGTCGCCAAGGTCAGTGCAGTCACTGGGCAGCTGTCAGAGGCTCAGGGCAAGGCGTACACCATGTTCGGCAGCAGCCTGGGAGGCAGGGGCTGGCAGGCTGATCCAAGCAGCTCCAAGCTCCTTGCAGGGACACAGCTGAGGCAAGCTACCCAGAACCTCGGCCTACCTGCAGAGGCCAAGCCGCAGGGCAGGGCAGGGCCGGAGCACTGAACGTGCCCAAGGGTGGGGTGATTCCCACTGCGACAGTTCCCTGTCCAGTCTGCAGCATTGCTGTCAGGTGCAGCTTCTCTCGAACACTGGCTCAGGGTTGTGAGACCAGTCTCGCCTGCTGCTATCATCACATCTCCCAGCATGGCAGAGGCCCGTCAGCCGAGCGAGGCGGTGCTGCCCATCCGCGAGCGATGAGAGGCTCTGCCTGTGCCAGCGTTGGGCCGGCCGCCTGAAAGGGACCGACCGCTTTCACCCAGACACTCCCACAAGGCGCACTCCCCCACCCCAAGCCCAGGCATCACGGCCAGCCTCCACTCCGGTAACAGGGCCCATTCTCGCTGGCACCAGGACAGCATCCCTCCCTCGCCCCACACCCCAAACCAGCGTCAGGCAATGGCTGCCCCCAGCAAGACCTGCCACCTCTGACTGTGCCACAACACCCAGGCGTACCTGCCGATCACACCTCCGGGCACCAGACCCCCTCCGGCTCAGGGGATACAACACACAATGCCCCCCCCACCACACCAGCAAGGTTGACACACAACAAAATCTCCCCTCAGCGTCAGGCTCTCTCCCTCCCCAGTCATAGCGTCAGTGTCTCCCTCTCCCTCTTCCACCCTCA
>NW_025170564.1:0-1779 GCF_004010195.1 Chiloscyllium plagiosum | reverse complement strand
CTTCATTCTGGTGAGTTGTTGTCTGAGAGTGGGTGTTGGTTTGTGTGCTGTTATGAGCCCTAGTGGTTGCAGTAGTCTGGCTGTCAGTTCGGAAATGCTCTTGACGTATGGTAGTGTGGCTAGTCCTTTGGGTTGCGGCATGTCCTCGTTCCGTTGACAACTCTCAGACAACAACTCACCAGAACGAAGGACCCGATACCCAGCATGAGCAAAACCAATGTAGTGTACAAAATCCCATGCAAGGACTGCACAAAACACTACATTGGACAAACAGGAAGACAGCTAACGATCCGCATCCATGTACACCAACTAGCCACGAAACGACACGACCAGCTATCGTTAGTAGCCACACACGCAGATGACAAGCAACATGAATGGAGCCTCTGTTTAATGTCTCAACAGTGCTGTACTCCCTCAGTACAGCACTGGGAGTGCCAACAAAGATTAAAGGCTCAATTCTCTGGTATGGAATTGAAAGTCATAACTTCCAGATTCAGAAATTCCAATGCATTTATTGCAAAAGCAAGTCCAGATTTAAATACAAGGCTCATTTTGGTTCTTTATCTCATTCCAAGGTCCTCTCCCACATTGCAACATTAACAGATTGGCTAACACACCGATGATAATTGAATTGGCCAATCATTATCACATAAAGAGAAATTTTACAATTAAACCCATAAAGAAATAAAATGCCAGAAACAATTTGCTGAGACAAATAAATTCAGCAGCTGAGCTCTGGGTCAAAATCCTGGAACTCCCTCCCTAACAGCTCTGGGCATGTTCCTGATAGCAAGTGCTTTCAGGAACATTAGTGACTGCAGTGGCTCAGGAGGCAATTCACCACCACCTTCTGCAGATCAATCAGAGATGGGCAATAAATGCCGGCCCAGCCAACAACATCCCATCTCATGAATTAATGGTTAATAATCCTCTCTGACCCTGCTGGCCTCAAGAGTTTATTGCCCCTGAGCCGAGAGGCTGGGAGTAATTACTGGCAGTAACGACTACCATTAACCCTATATATATTTTATCAACTTCTATCAGGTCGCTTCTAAACCTGCTATGCTTCACTAAAAACAGTCCCAGCCTATCTTTATAATTCAAACCTTCCATACCCCGCAACATCCTGATAAACCTCTTCTGAACCCTCTCCAGCTGGATAATATCCTCCCTGTAACTGGGCGACCGGAACTGGACACAGTATTCTAGGAAGGGCCTCACCAATCCTAGACAACCTCAACATGATTCCCAACTCCTATAGTCAAAGGACTGAGCAATGAAGGCAAGTATGTCCAAAGGCCTTTTTAACCATCCTGTCTATATGTGATGCAAACTTCAAAGAATTCTGTACCTGAACCCCTGATCCGTCTGTTGAGTTGGTATTCCTGCCTTTGAATCACATGATCACAGCATTAAACCTCAATCCAACCCACCCAGGCTGTGGGTTTGCCAGCCAGCAGATACTCGTGTCTTGTGGGCGTGGGCAACCTCCCTCTATCATGGCTTGTGAGAGCCCAAACAAACTCTCCTGTCAAATAGGATTAGATTCTGCTGCTGAGATACATGTTATGACCCATATTTATGTGGCAGCCTTTCAGATAGTTCTTCGACTGGAAATCCTTTACTAGTAACTATAGGCCGGTGAGTCTCACTTCTGGTGTGGGCAAAATCTTAGAGAGAATTGTAAGGGATAGGATTTATGAACATCTGGATAGGAATAATGTGATCAAGGATAGTCAGCATGGTTTTGTGAAGGGCAGGACATGCCTCACAAACCTT
>NW_025170563.1:0-1779 GCF_004010195.1 Chiloscyllium plagiosum | reverse complement strand
GTGCTCTTCCAGCACCACTGATCCAGAATGTAAATTTTCTTTGTTCTTTGCATCAGGGATCCTCCCTGTACTGTATTCTCAGTGGACATGGGCAGGGTATGGAGAGAGGAAAGAGCATACATTTAACCAGATGATGTAAAGAGCAATGTCCTGAAGACAGAGTAAGTCAGAAATGGAGAGAGAGAGAGAGAGATAGATTGAGAGAGCTGGAGACAGGGAGTTAGAGAGCCAGGAGCAGTTAGAGTCCGAGAGAGAGAGAGAGACAGTGCAATCAATAAGTGATGTATGCTGGGGAGAGGGAATAAGCCTTATCTTGTAACTACACAGCTCAGAATATTTTCAGAGACAATTTATCAGGATATTAACTAATAATTCAAACAAAGACATCAGATCGAGAAGTAAGCCTCACTGAGACAAAAGCTGATGTTATTAATTCTGACAGCTCAGTGATAGAATTACTCCCCCCTTCTCTTCCAATCATGACAGTGCACCTTCCAATGCTGGCATTAGAAAACAAGTCAATTTCCAGCGACACGTTATATTTGATTCTTCAGTTACTGAAAGAATAGGTACCGAGTGTGTCTTAAATCACCTTCCAATGGGGTTAGCTGTCAATCATAACTAACTAGGTAAATAAATTATCAGTATGTGTTAGATTGCAGCTGAGGACAGACAGAACTGGGTAATTTCAGCAAAGAAATGTAAATCAGGATGGATATTTGCCAGAGAAATGTACAAAACCAAACTCAGCAAGGTTTTCACAAAGGGACTGAAAGTGCAAAGGAAGGAGAGTGGAAAATTTGTGAACCTCTGGAGGTACAAATAGACAGCGGGAAACTCATTAAATTCCTCATTAAAATGGAATGTGGAATTTATTACCACAAAGGGAATGTTTGAGCTGAATAGAGGAAAAGTAAGTGGATTTAAGAGGAACCTGGATAAGTACACACAGGAGAAAAATCACTTTTCATTTCTGTAGCCCCTTTCACTTCCGAATATCACTAAATACTTTCTAACCAATGATATACTCTTGCAAGTGTCAGTGGCTGATATTATGTAGGAAACACAGCAGGCAATTTTTACACAGTAAGATCCCACACAGAGACTGTGATAATGATGGTGGGATGCCCTGTGATCTGCGCTGTTAATCGAGAGACAAATATTAATCTGATATCAGCGAAAATCCCTGTTATCACATCGTCTGCTATTATGTACTACCCATTATTAGCCACTAACAGTCTCTGTTCACAACTATTCATCCTCCCAGCCAGATCGTTATCAACTCCAACTGTTTCTGTCCAACTGTTTTTCTCTCTCTTTGCGCTCTATTCTTACCTATCGTTTCTCCTCACTCCCTCTCCCTATCCTACTTTCTGCATATAAACTAATATTTTCCTAGCTCCAGTCAGTTCTGAGGAAGGGTCACCGGACCCGAAATGTTAACTTTGCTTTCTCTCCATAGATGCTTCCAGGCAACTTCTGTTCTTCGACATTTTAATCAGGGAAAATCCCTTTCTTTCTTCAAAATAGTGACATGGATTTTTTTACAGGGAGATGAGAGCCTTGTTTTAAGGGCAGGATGTGTTGTTGGATGTTCTTTAGTCTGGTACAGAGTCATAAGGTCATGCAGCACAGAAACAGATCCTTTGGTCCATCCCAACCATAATCCCAAATTGAATTAGTCCCACCTGGCTGTGCTTGGTCCATATCCCTCCAAACATTTCTAATTATAAAGTCATAGAGAGGTACAGCACAGAAACAGACCCTTCAGTCTCACTA
>NW_025170562.1:0-1779 GCF_004010195.1 Chiloscyllium plagiosum | reverse complement strand
ATTGTCTGTGTGGAGTTTGCATATTCTCCCCGTTGGTTTCCTCAGGGTGCTCCAGCTTCCTCCCACAGTCCAGAGATGGGCAGGTCAGGTGAATTGGCCATGCTAAATTGTCAGTAGTGAAAGGTAAGGGTTAAATGTAGGGTTATGGGTGGGTTGCGCTTCGGCGGATCGGTGTGGACTTTTTGGGCCGAAGGGCCTGTTTCTACACTGTAAAGTAATCTAAATCCAATCTAAACTTAGTGTATTGCGCATCGTTCGGAGACCCAATCTAAGAAAGAATATACTGAGTACAGAGGAACGGCAAAAGGTATTATCAAGATTAATCCCTAAAATGGCAAGATTGTCTGATGTGGAGACTCAGCTTGTGATCTCAAGTTTCAAAACATGAGAGGTAATTGCAGTGAAACCTTAGAAACATAGAGCGGACTGAAGAACAGAGGGACATGAGATCAGGAAGAATCCCATGATAAATATACGGACAAATAGAACAGAATAATCAGCAAACAGCTAGTGTCCATTAGAAACCAAAGGGGCAATCTGTGTGTCAAACTAGAGAACATTGATGTATTGTTACATGAGACGTTCACATCTATTTTACTTGGGAGAAGGAGGAGGCAGGTACAGAATTTAAGAAGATGGACGGGGAAGCTCTTGAACAGATTGATGTAAAATACGAGCAGGGATTTCAGGCTTTGTTCTGGATAAATTTGGACCAATCTTCATGTCTGAATGAGTTGTATCACAGGCAGCTGTTGGGGTCAAGGGAGGAAAGACCCTGAATGAATATATTAATTATCATCTGACAATAGGGGAGGTGCCAGAGAACTCGAGTACTGCTAATACGATTCTACTTCACAGTAAGGGTGAGAGAGATAGACCAGGGAACTATAGACGAGCGAGTATTAGATCACCGTTAAGGAAACTACTGGAGAAAATTGGGAAGGGGTAAACGGGCAGCACGGTGGCACAGTGGTTAGCACTGCTGGCTCACAGTGCCAGAGACCTGGGTTCAATTCCCGCCTCAGGCGACTCTCTGTGTGGAGTTTGGACATTCTCTCCATGTCTGCGTGGGTTTCCTCCCACAATCCAAAAATCTGCAGGTTAGGTGAATTGGCCATGCAAAAATTGCCCGTAGGTGTTAGGTGAAGGGGTGAATGTAGGGGAATGGGTCTGGGTGGGTTACGCTTCAGCGGTTCAGTGTGGACTTGTTGGTCCGAAGGGCCTGTTTCCACACTGTAAGTAATCTAATCTAAGCGAACTCCAATCAGAGTCGCAAGGTTTGATCAGGGATAATCATAATGACTTTATCAGAAGGACGTCACATCCAATGGATTTGATTGAATTAGTTTGAGGAGATCGATTGTTTAGTTTTGTAGGAAAACCTTTGACAAATTTCCACCTGGGAAAGTGAAAAATAAAGTAAAATCTCACAATATGAAGCAAAACTTGACAAGTTACAACGAGAATTGTCTGAGGGACAGGAGGCAGAGGGTGGTGAGAGAAGGCTGTTTGTGTGACTGGAGACTAGTGTCCCCTGGTGTACCACAGGGATCAGTGCTGTGTCCCTTATTGTTTGTGTTATTCATAAAAAAAAAGATGTGAATGTGGAGGGGGCTAGGTGGAGAGTGGGGGAGGTGTGATAAGTAAGTGTATGTTTGACATAAAGATTGGCTGGGTGGTTCGCAGTGAGGAAGAAGGCCTTAAGTTACAGGCAGATGCAGAAGGAATGGTCAGATGGGCAGATAGATGGCAGATGGAATGTAACCTTGATAAATATGA
>NW_025170561.1:0-1779 GCF_004010195.1 Chiloscyllium plagiosum | reverse complement strand
ACTTGAAGCAGAGGGGCACCAGCATCCCTGTGCAGTGATTTGTTCACGTTACCTGCGAGGGTTTAAACTAGTTTGGCAGGGGGCAGGGCCTCTGAATAAGAGAGGGACCATCAGGGGAAAATACATCAGCCACCGAGAGCAAGTTTTCTATTCAGGATATCCAGGGACACAGTCAAGGCAGGGAAAAGACTTCTGGTTTAAAGGGCATTTACCTCAACGCACAAGGCCTGACTGGTCAGCCAGATGGGCTCAGAGCATGGATTAGCTCTGAGGACTGGGATATTATAGTCATATCAGAAACATGGCTGAGAGAAGAGCAGGACTGGCAGCTCAGTGTTCCAGGATAAAGAAACTACAGGCGTGATAGAAGGACAAGTATGTGAGGGAGTGATGAGGGAGATTTGTCCTTTTGATAAGGGAAGACATAGCCGCAGTGTTCAGAGAGGATACTCTTAAGTGGTCATCAAATGAGGTCACATGGTTAGAAGGTAGAAAGAAGAAAGGGGGGTCACTTTGTTGGACTGTATTGTAGACTGTTGCAGACCCAACAAATACCAGAGGAGCAGATGTGTAGATAGATTACAGATAACTATAGGAATAATAGAGGAGTATTGGTTGGAGATTTTAATTTTCCCTGTATTGACTGGACCAGCCAGCGTATAAAAGACATGGAAGGAGAGCAATTTTTCAAATGTGTCCAAGAAAGGTTCCTAAATCAATATGCAGAGGGCCCTACTCTACTCAGGCATGTGCAACACTGGACCTCCCCTCAGAAAACAAAGTCGGGCAAATGACTGAAGTGTCATTCGGAGAGCACTTTGAGTCCAGTGCCCACAACTGTCTTCATTTTAACATAGTTATGGAAAAAGATCAGCAGGTCCACAATTGAAGAGGAAAATTGGAACAGGGCCAGGTTTGGGGCCATTCTGCAGGATCTGGCCAGCGTCAATGCTGTGAATTTAAAATTGCACAACGCCCAGTTATAATCCAACTCGCTGTGGAAGCGCTGGTGATCACTGAAACAGATGAAAGGCTTAAACTAAATTTGTTTGATATTACATTCCATGACACTGCCATCCTGTTGCTATAAATTCTGTGCCTTAGGATTGTGCTCCACAACTACCTGATGAAGAAGCAGTGCTCTGAACGCTAGTGCTTTCAAATAAACCGGTTGGACTGGAACCGAGTGTCGGGTGATTTTTAACTTTGTACACCCCCAGTCTGACACCGGCACCTCCATATTATGATTCTAATCGATTGGGTGAGTCTGTCTAAAGGAAAAGGAACAACTGGAAAATGGGAGGCTTTGCAAAGTGTGATATCAAGAATCCAGGACCAGTATGCTCCATTGGGATAAACGGAAAAGCTGGCAGGTTTAGGGATCCTTGGCTGATGAGGGATAATAAGGCTCTGGTCTTGAAATGAAGACTGCATGCATTGGGTTTAAGATTTCCGTATCTACATAAACTCTTCTATTCTTAAAGACACGATCAATCTATGCAGACCCCACAATCCCCTCAGTCTCTGTAACACTCCCAATCTGCAGAAATCATTCCAATGCCTGTGACTCCTCCAATCCAGTTCCTACAAGACCCTCTATCTGTGTGATATCTTTTCATTGCCAGCACCCACCCTGTCAATGTAAGCTCCTCTGGTGTCTCCATCCTCTACTCATTCCCATAATATTCTCCAGCACTTGCATGTGTAAACATCACCCTCCCCTACAACTCTTCCCACTTTGACCAAACTGTGAAACTGTCTCCAACCAAAATTGCTGTC